>NC_092159.1:7104446-7194446 GCF_045791955.1 Oncorhynchus clarkii lewisi | reverse complement strand
CAGGACAACAACCCTAAGAACACAGCCAAGACAACACAGGAGTGGCATCGGGACAAGTCTCTGAATGTCCTTGAGTTGCCCAGCCAGAGCAAACATCTCTGGAGAGACATGAAAATAGCTGTGAAACGATGCTCCCTATCCAACCTGACAGAACTTTAGAGGATCTGCAGAGAAGAATGGGAGAAACTCAACAAATACAGGTGTGCCAAGCTTGTAGCGTCATACCCAAGAAGACTTGAGGCTGTAATCACTGCCAAAGGAGCTTCAACAAAGTACTGAGTAAAGGGTCTGAATACATATGTAATTGTGATATGTCAAATTCTAAAAACATGTTTTTGCTTTGTCATTATGGGGTATTGTGTGTAAATTGATGAGGGGAATCTCGTCAATTTTAGAATAAGGCTGTAATGTAACAAAATGTGGAAATAGTCAAGGGGTCTGAATACCTTCCAAATGCGCTGTATGCCCCTCCCTCTCTGCATTTCACCGTGTGACAGTATATATCTGTCTGTGTGATAGTATATATCTGTCTGTGTGACAGTATATATCTGTCTGTGTGATAGTGTATATCTGTGTGTGACAGTATATATCTGTCTGTGTGATAGTGTATATCTGTGTGTGACACTATATATCTGTGTGTGACAGTATATATCTGTCTGTGTGACAGTATATATCTGTCTGTGTGATAGTATATATCTGTGTGTGTGACAGTATATATCTGTGTGTGACAGTATATATCTGTCTGTGTGACAGTATATATCTGCGTGTGTGACAGTATATATCTGTGTGTGACAGTATATATCTGTCTGTGTGTGACAGTATATATCTGTCTGTGTGTGATAGTATATATCTGTGTGTGACAGTATATATCTGTGTGTGATAGAATATATCTGTGTGTGACAGTATATATCTGTGTGTGACAGTATATATCTGTGTGTGACAGTATATATCTGTCTGTGTGTGACAGTATATATCTGTCTGAGTGTGATAGTATATATCTGTGTGTGTGTGACAGTATATATATGTCTGTGTGATAGTGTATATCTGTGTGTGACACTATATATCTGTGTGTGACAGTATATATCTGTCTGTGTGACAGTATATATCTGTCTGTGTGACAGTACATATCTGTCTGTGTGATAGTATATATCTGTGTGTGTGACAGTATATATCTGTGTGTGACAGTATATATCTGTCTGTGTGACAGTATATATCTGTCTGTGTGATAGTATATATCTGTCTGTGTGACAGTATATACAGTGCCTTGCGAAAGTATTCGGCCCCTTTGAACTTTGCGACCTTTTGCCACATTTCAGGCTTCAAACATAAAGATATAAAACTGTATTTTTTTGTGAAGAACAACAAGTGGGACACAATCATGAAGTGGAACGACATTTATTGCATATTTCAAACTTTTTTAACAAATCAAAAACTGAAAAATTGGGCGTGCAAAATTATTCAGCCCCTTTACTTTCAGTGCAGCAAACTCTCTCCAGAAGTTCAGTGAGGATCTCTGAATGATCCAATGTTGACCTAAATGACTAATGATGATAAATACAATCCACCTGTGTGTAATCAAGTCTCCGTATAAATGCACCTGCACTGTGATAGTCTCCGTTAAACGAGGTCCGTTAAAAGCGCAGAGAGCATCATGAAGAACAAGGAACACACCAGGCAGGTCCGAGATACTCTTGTGAAGAAGTTTAAAGCCAGATTTGGACACAAAAAGATTTCCCAAGCTTTAAACATCCCAAGGAGCACTGTGCAAGCGATAATATTGAAATGGAAGGAGTATCAGACCACTGCAAATCTACCAAGACCTGGCCGTCCCTCTAAACTTTCAGCTCATACAAGGAGAAGACTGATCAGAGATGCAGCCAAGAGGCCCATGATCACTCTGGATGAACTGCAGAGATCTACAGCTGAGGTGGGAGACTCTGTCCATAGGACAACAATCAGTCGTATATTGCACAAATCTGGCCTTTATGGAAGAGTGGCAAGAAGAAAGCCATTTCTTAAAGATATCCATAAAAAGTGTCGTTTAAAGTTTGCCACAAGCCACCTGGGAGACACACCAAACATGTGGAAGAAGGTGCTCTGGTCAGATGAAACCAAAATGTAACTTTTTGGCAACAATGCAAAACGTTATGTTTGGCGTAAAAGCAACACAGCTGAACACACCATCCCCACTGTCAAACATGATGGTGGCAGCATCCTGGTTTGGGCCTGCTTTTCTTCAGCAGGGACAGGGAAGATGGTTAAAATTGATGGGAAGATGGATGAAGCCAAATACAGGACCATTCTGGAAGAAAACCTGATGGAGTCTGCAAAAGACCTGAGACTGGGACGGAGATTTGTCTTCCAACAAGACAATGATCCAAAACATAAAGCAAAAATCTACAATGGAATGGTTCAAAAATAAACATGTCCAGGTGTTAGAATGGCCAAGTCAAAGTCCAGACCTGAATCCAATCGAGAATCTGTGGAAAGAACTGAAAACTGCTGTTCACAAATGCTCTCCATCCAACCTCACTGAGCTTGAGCTGTTTTGCAAGGAGGAATGGGAAAAAATTTCAGTCTCTCGATGTGCAAAACTGATAGAGACATACCCCAATCGCAGCAAAAGGTGGCGCTACAAAGTATTAACTTAAGGGGGCTGAATCATTTTGCACGCCCAATTTTTCAGTTTTTGATTTGTTAAAAAAGTTTGAAATATCCAATAAATGTCGTTCCACTTCATGATTGTGTCCCAGTTGTTGTTGATTCTTCACAAAAAAATACAGTTTTATATCTTTATGTTTGAAGCCTGAAATGTGGCAAAAGGTCGCAAAGTTCAAGGGGGCCGAATACTTTCGCAAGGCACTGTATCTGTCTGTGTGTGACAGTATATATCTGTCTGTGTGTGATAGTATATATCTGTGTGTGACAGTATATATCTGTGTGTGATAGAATATATCTGTGTGTGATAGTATATATCTGTGTGTGACAGTATATATCTGTGTGTGATAGAATATATCTGTGTGTGATAGTATATATCTGTGTGTGATAGTATATATCTGTGTGTGACAGTATATATCTGTGTGTGATAGTATATATCTGTGTGTGACAGTATATATCTGTGTGTGTGTGTGTGTGTATGTGACAGTATATATATATCGGTGTGTGTGACAGTATATATCGGTCTGTGTGTGACAGTATACAGTATATATCTGTGTGTGTGACAGTATATCTGTGTGTCTTTTGTTTGTACTGCCTTCATCATAACTAATATATAAATCCATGCCTTTCTCTCAATTCAATTCATTTCAAAGGGCTTTATTGGCATGAGAAACATGTTTACAAAGCAAGTGAAATAGATAAACCAAAGGGAAATAAACAATCACAAATAAACATTACACTCAAAAGTTTCAAAGGAATAGAGACATTTCAAATGTCATATTATGTATATATACAGTGTTGTAACGATGTGCAAATAGTTCAAATACAAAAGGGAAAATAAATAAACATTAATATGGGTTGTATTTACAATGGTGTTTGTTCTTCACTGGTTGCCCTTTTCTCGTGGCAACAGGTCCCAAATCTTGCTGCTGTGATGTCACACTGTGGAATTTCACCCAGTAGATATGGGAGTTAATCAACATTGGATTTGTTTTCAAATTATTTGTGGGTCTGTGTAATCTGAGGGAAATATGTGTCTCTGATATGCTCATACATTTGACAGGAGGTTAGGAAGTGCAGCTCAGTTTCCACCTCATTTTGTGGGCAGTGAGCACATAGCCTGTCTTCTCTTGAGAGCCAGGTCTGCCTATGGCGATCTCTCTCTATAGCAAGGCTATGCTCACTGAGTCTGTATATAGTCAAAGATTTCCTTAAGTTTGGGTCAGTCACAGTGGTCAGGTATTCTGCCGCTGTGTACTCTCTGTTTAGGGCCAAATAGCATTCCAGTTTGCTCTGTTTTTTGGTTAATTCTTTCCAATGTGTCAAGTAATTATATTATAGTTGTCATGATTTGGTTGGGTCCAATTCTCTTTCCTCCTCTCTCTCTATCTCTCCTTCTCCAAACACAAACCATAAATCACACAATTAAATCCCAAAGCACTTAGACTCTTTGCATAGATTACAGTAACGAGTAAAGGGAGATAGCAAGGACGCGTTCAACAATATTATTTCAGGACAGTAGCGCCATCTGGCGCTGAGGTGAAACACCAGCTCATCCTCTTCGGCAGTGCTGGCGTAATCATTTGGCATGTCCCGGTGCTTGATGGGAATAGTAGTCATAGAATCTCCTGTATTTCCTGGAAAGGAGACAACGAAAAGTCATAAGAAGTTCTTGCTCGCCTCTAAAAAGTTGTTTACCTGACTTCATCTACGGTGTAAAGCGAGAAAGGTTGAAACGAAAAACAGAGTAAGTACCGTGTTTTTACGAGGATTTTTGAAAACTGAGTGAAATCTCCGAAACGTGAAGGAAAAAATATGTTTGACTCACCTGGCAAACAAATGTTAGCTAGCTTGGTTAGCTACCTTGCTAGCTATTTTCCTAACAATGGGCCATTTATAGCTAACGTTAATACCGGGGTTTAGTGATCAAATCACCGTTTTTAGCTAGTTTCACAGTTTGCTACTTTTATTTATTGACTGGATGTTGGCAGTTACCCGTCAAAACAACCATTCCTTTGTTATGCTAGCAAAGCCAAATATCAATATGGAAATCTGGCAAAAATAATTGTATATTTTCACAGCTATACCATATGATAGTTGCGCCACAATGTTCTGTCTGATAGAGCAGTGGTTGTTGGGAGAAATGGAGAACGTCGCAGTGTTGACAATCCTTCAGATAATTTATTCAGGAACAACCGTCATAATAACCTCCTCTGCCCGGTTCTAGTCCCCTTATCTTCTTCCCCTTTTCTCCTCCCCCTTTGTTCTCTTCTCTCCCTTCCCGTCCCTCTCCTCTTCTCCAGATGTCTCTGATGGAGCACGGTGGTGGCGCCCACAACAGGCCGGTGACGGCAGTGGCCTGGGCCTCCAACAGCAGCACCTGTCCCAAAGACTTCAACCTGGTAGGAAGGGAGTCAGGGAGGAGGGAGGGATACAGGTAGAATAAGTAGGAAATAGATTGAGATAATTTAAGGTCAGACTACATACAGGCTTGGCTCATCGAGAAGACAGTAAGAGGTCAGACTACATAAAGGCTTGGCTCATAGAGGAGACAGTAAGAGGTCAGACTACATTAAAGGCTCATCGAGGAGACAGTAAGAGGTCAGACTACATAAAGGCTTATAGAGGAGACAGTAAGAGGTCAGACTACATAAAGGCTTGGCTCATAGAGGAGGCAGTAAGAGGTCAGACTACATAAAGGCTTATAGAGGAGACAGTAAGAGGTCAGACTACATAAAGGCTTGGCTCATCGAGGAGACAGTAAGAGGTCAGACTACATAAAGGCTCATAGAGGAGACAGTAAGAGGTCAGACTACATAAAGGCATGGCTCATAGAGGAGAGGTCAATAATTCTCAATATTGTGTGTAGCGTCTTAACCTCTCTCTCTCTCTCTCTCTCTCTCTCTCACCCTCTGTGTGTCTGTCTCTCACCCTCTGTGTGTCTCTCTCTCACCCTCTTTCTCTCCCTCTCTCCCCACCTCCCCTCTCTGTCTCACTCCCCTCTCTCTGTCTCTCACTCCCCTCTCTCTGTCTCTCTCTCCCCTCTCTCTGTCTCTCTCTCCCCTCTCTCTGCCCTCTCTCTCCCCTCTCTGCCTCACTCCCCTCTCTCTGTCTCACTCCCCTCTCTCTGTCTCACTCCCCTCTCTCTGTCTCTCTCTCCCCACTCTCTGTCTCTCTCTCCCCTCTCTCTGTCTCTCTCTCCCCTCTCTCTGCCCTCTCTCTCCCCTCTCTGTCTCTCTCTGTCTCTCTCCCCTCTCTCTTGTCTCTCTCCCCTCTCTCTCTTTCTAGATTAGTATAACTGAGGATGGAGCTGCTGCAAACTTCACACGGAGCTTCGCCATGAAGGCTGGCTACTACCTCTGCTACAGCAAGGTGTGTTATACACACACACACACACACACACACACACACACACACACACACACACACACACACACACACACACACACACACACACACACTCAGACACAGACACTCAGACACACACACACACTCAGACAGACACACACACAGACTCAGACAGACACACACAGACTCAGACTCAGACACACACACACACACACACACGGACTCAGACAGACACACACACAGACTCAGACACACACACACACACACACACGTGGACTCAGACAGCCACGTGCCTAAATGACATCTTCCCCCTCTCTAGGACATGTCAGGTGGTATGGTAGTATCAGATGTCCAGGTGATCTCAGACAAGGAGACTGTTCCTCATGGGTACTGTTACATACCTGAACACCTGGAGCCTAGTGAGTACCTGCTTCCCGCCTGAACACCTGGAGGAACACAGACATGCTTTACAGATACTTATTAAATACCTGAACACCTGGAGAAACACAGACATGCTTTACAGATACTTATTAAATACCTGAACACCTGGAGGAACACAGACATGCTTTACAGATACTTATTAAATACCTGAACACCTGGAGAAACACAGACATGCTTTACAGATACTTATTATATACCTGAACACAGAGACATGCTTTACAGATACTTATTAAATACCTGAACACCTGGAGAAACACAGACATGCTTTACAGATGCTTATTAAATACCTGAACACCTGGAGGAACACAGACATGCTTTACAGATACTTATTAAATACCTGAACACCTGGAGAAACACAGACATGCTTTACAGATACTTATTAAATACCTGAACACCTGGAGAAACACAGACATGCTTTACAGATGCTCATTATATACCTGAACACCTGGAGGAACACAGACATGCTTTACAGATACTTATTAAATACCTGAACACCTGGAGAAACACAGACATGCTTTACAGATGCTTATTAAATACCTGAACACCTGGAGAAACACAGACATGCTTTACAGATACTTATTAAATACCTGAACACCTGGAGAAACACAGACATGCTTTACAGATACTTATTAAATACCTGAACACCTGGAGAAACACAGACATGCTTTACAGATACTTATTATCTACCTGAACACCTGGAGGAACACAGACATGCTTTACAGATGCTTATTAAATACCTGAACACCTGGAGAAACACAGACATGCTTTACAGATACTTATTAAATACCTGAACACCTGGAGGAACACAGACATGCTTTACAGATGCTTATTATATACCTGAACACCTGGAGGAACACAGACATGCTTTACAGATACTCATTATATACCTGAACACCTGGAGGAACACAGACATGCTTTACAGATACTTATTAAATACCTGAACACCTGGAGGAACACAGACATGCTTTACAGATGCTTATTATATACCTGAACACCTGGAGGAACACAGACATGCTTTACAGATACTTATTAAATACCTGAACACAGAGACATGCTTTACAGATACTTATTAAATACCTGAACACCTGGAGGAACACAGACATGCTTTACAGATGCTTATTAAATACCTGAACACCTGGAGGAACACAGACATGCTTTACAGATACTCATTATATACCTGAACACCTGGAGGAACACAGACATGCTTTACAGATACTTATTAAATACCTGAACACCTGGAGGAACACAGACATGCTTTACAGATACTTATTAAATACCTGAACACCTGGAGAAACACAGACATGCTTTACAGATACTTATTAAATACCTGAACACCTGGAGGAACACAGACATGCTTTACAGATGCTTATTAAATACCTGAACACCTGGAGGAACACAGACATGCTTTACAGATGCTTATTATATACCTGAACACCTGGAGGAACACAGACATGCTTTACAGATACTTATTAAATACCTGAACACCTGGAGGAACACAGACATGCTTTACAGATGCTTATTAAATACCTGAACACCTGGAGGAACACAGACATGCTTTACAGATACTTATTAAATACCTGAACACCTGGAGGAACACAGACATGCTTTACAGATGCTTATTAAATACCTGAACACCTGGAGGAACACAGACATGCTTTACAGATGCTTATTATATACCTGAACACCTGGAGAAACACAGACATGCTTTACAGATACTTGGAAAATGTTCATAACTCATTTATTAACAAGCGACTACTGCAAGTTATTTAAAAGTTGTTTTTAGTAGGACAGAAGTTTTTAGTAGGACAGTAGTTGTTTTTAGTAGGACAGTAGTTGTTTTTAGTAGGACAGAAGTTGTTTTTAGTAGGACAGTAGTTGTTTTTAGTAGGACAGTAGTTGTTTTTAGTAGGACAGAAGTTGTTTTTAGTAGGACAGAAGTTGTTTTTAGTAGGACAGTAGTTGTTTTTAGTAGGACAGAAGTTGTTTTTAGTAGGACAGTAGTTGTTTTTAGTAGGACAGTAGTTGTTTTTAGTAGGACAGTAGTTGTTTTTAGTAGGACAGTAGTTGTTTTTAGTAGGACAGTAGTTGTTTTTAGTAGGACAGTAGTTGTTTTTAGTAGGACAGAAGTTGTTTTTAGTAGGACAGAAGTTGTTTTTAGTAGGACAGAAGTTGTTTTTAGTAGGACAGAAGTTGTTTTTAGTAGGACAGAAGTTGTTTTTAGTAGGACAGTAGTTGTTTTTAGTAGGACAGAAGTTGTTTTTAGTAGGACAGAAGTTGTTTTTAGTAGGACAGAAGTTGTTTTTAGTAGGACAGAAGTTGTTTTTAGTAGGACAGAAGTTGTTTTTAGTAGGACAGTAGTTGTTTTTAGTAGGACAGTAGTTGTTTTTAGTAGGACAGTAGTTGTTTTTAGTAGGACAGAAGTTGTTTTTAGTAGGACAGAAGTTGCTTTTAGTAGGACAGAAGTTGTTTTTAGTAGGACAGAAGTTGTTTTTAGTAGGACAGAAGTTGTTCAGGTGGTTTTTGTTATGTTTTTGTTAACGTGATCCATGTCTGATTATGTTCTGGATGGCTTAGACCAGACATCTATAGGAACGTTCCTCTATATGCCCTCTATGTTATGTGTTTATGTTCTGGATGGCTTAGACCAGACATCTATAGGAACGTTCCTCTATATGCCCTCTGAATCTCCATTTTGAACAGGATTTTTTTTTAAGTATTCAAAAATGTGTGTGTGTGTGTCCAGGGGCCTCCGTGTCTAAGAAGAAGCGTGTGTGTGTCCGAATGGTGCCAGTGGGCGGTGTGGAGACTGCTGTACTGGACATCAAACTGACTGCTAAGACGAGGAGGATGCTGCAACACTACACCTGCTTAGGGTCAGACACACACACACGCACACTCGCACACACAGACACAGACACAGACACACACACACACACACACACACACACACACAAAGAGAGTGACACAGATAGACACACACAGACATCCCACTAATGTAGCTTGGTCCTGGACAAAATAACAACATTTGAGTGAAGATCCTCCATTGAGCTACTCTCAGTGTGTGTCTGGGAGATCTGGGGTTGGTGTGTCTGGGGGGTCAGGGGTCGGTGTGTCTGGGAGATCAGGGGTCGGTGTGTCTGGGAGATCAGGGGTCGGTGTGTCTGGGAGATCAGGGGTCGGTGTGTCTGGGAGATCAGGGGTCGGTGTGTCTGGGAGATCAGGGGTCGGTGTGTCTGGGAGATCAGGGGTCGGTGTGTCTGGGAGATCAGGGGTCTGTGTGTCTGGGGGATCAGGGGTCGGTGTGTCTGGGAGATCAGTGGTCGGTGTGTCTGGGGGATCAGGGGTCGGTGTGTCTGGGAGATCAGGGGGGTCGGTGTGTCTGGGAGATCAGGGGTCGGTGTGTCTGTCCTAACTGGTGCGTTGTCCTGTCTGTCTCAGGGACATGCATGGCTATGTGATGTGGTGTAAGAAGGGGCCCTTCTCCAGCCCTCTACCCCAGGCAAAGCCTCGCAGCCTCAGCCTTGACCTCCGTCAGCTCTCGCTGGACCAGAACCCCCCTCCGCTACCCCTCAGACCCAGGTAACTACCCCCTCTGACGCCGGTAACTACCCCCTCAGACCCCAGTAACTACCCCCTCAGACCCCAGTAACTACCCCCTCAGAACCCAGTAACTACCTCCTCAGACCCAGGTAACTACCTCCTCAAACCCAGGTAACTACCTCCTCAGACCCCGGTAACTACCTCCTCAGACCCAGGTAACTACCTCCTCAGACCCAGGTAACTACCCCCTCTGACCCCGGTAACTACCTCCTCAGACCCAGGTAACTACCTCCTCAGACCCAGGTAACTACTTCCTCAGACCCAGGTAACTACAGTGCCTTGCGAAAGTATTCGGCCCCCTTGAACTTTGCGACCTTTTGCCACATTTCAGGCTTCAAACATAAAGATATAAAACTGTATTTTTTTGTGAAGAATCAACAACAAGTGGGACACAATCATGAAGTGGAACGACATTTATTGGATATTTCAAACTTTTTTAACAAATCAAAAACTGAAAAATTGGGCGTGCAAAATTATTCAGCCCCTTTACTTTCAGTGCAGCAAACTCTCTCCAGAAGTTCAGTGAGGATCTCTGAATGATCCAATGTTGACCTAAATGACTAATGATGATAAATACAATCCACCTGTGTGTAATCAAGTCTCCGTATAAATGCACCTGCACTGGGATAGTCTCAGAGGTCCGTTAAAAGCGCAGAGAGCATCATGAAGAACAAGGAACACACCAGGCAGGTCCGAGATACTGTTGTGAAGAAGTTTAAAGCCGGATTTGGATACAAAAATATTTCCCAAGCTTTAAACATCCCAAGGAGCACTGTGCACGCGATAATATTGAAATGGAAGGAGTATCAGACCACTGCAAATCTACCAAGACCTGGCCGTCCCTCTAAACTTTCAGCTCATACAAGGAGAAGACTGATCAGAGATGCAGCCAAGAGGCCCATGATCACTCTGGATGAACTGCAGAGATCTACAGCTGAGGTGGGAGACTCTGTCCATAGGACAACAATCAGTCGTATATTGCACAAATCTGGCCTTTATGGAAGAGTGGCAAGAAGAAAGCCATTTCTTAAAGATATCCATAAAAAGTGTCGTTTAAAGTTTGCCACAAGCCACCTGGGAGACACACCAAACATGTGGAAGAAGGTGCTCTGGTCAGATGAAACCAAAATTGAACTTTTTGTCAACAATGCAAAACGTTATGTTTGGCGTAAAAGCAACACAGCTGAACACACCATCCCCACTGTCAAACATGGTGGTGGCAGCATCATGGTTTGGGCCTGCTTTTCTTCAGCAGGGACAGGGAAGATGGTTAAAATTGATGGGAAGATGGATGGAGCCAAATACAGGACCATTCTGGAAGAAAACCTGATGGAGTCTGCAAAAGACCTGAGACTGGGACGGAGATTTGTCTTCCAACAAGACAATGATCCAAAACATAAAGCAAAATCTACAATAGAATGGTTCAAAAATAAACATATCCAGGTGTTAGAATGGCCAAGTCAAAGTCCAGACCTGAATCCAATCGAGAATCTGTGGAAAGAACTGAAAACTGCTGTTCACAAATGCTCTCCATCCAACCTCACTGAGCTCGAGCTGTTTTGCAAGGAGGAATGGGAAAAAATTTCAGTCTCTCGATGTGCAAAACTGATAGAGACATACCCCAAGCGACTTACAGCTGTAATCGCAGCAAAAGGTGGCGCTACAAAGTATTAACTTAAGGGGGCTGAATCATTTTGCACGCCCAATTTTTCAGTTTTTGATTTGTTAAAAAAGTTTGAAATATCCAATAAATGTCGTTCCACTTCATGATTGTGTCCCACTTGTTGTTGATTCTTCACAAAAAAATACAGTTTTATATCTTTATGTTTGAAGCCTGAAATGTGGCAAAAGGTCGCAAAGTTCAAGGGGGGCGAATACTTTCGCAAGGCACTGTACCTCCTCAGACCCAGGTAACTACTTCCTCAGACCCCAGTAACTACCTCCTCAAACCCCAGTAACTACCTCCTCAGACCCCAGTAACTACCTCCTCAGACCCCAGTAACTACCTCCTCAAACCCCAGTAACTACCTCCTCAGACCCCAGTAACTACCTCCTCAGACCCCAGTAACTACCTCCTCAAACCCCAGTAACTACCTCCTCAGACCCAGGTAACTACCTCCTCAGACCCAGGTAACTATCTCCTCAGACCCAGGTAACTACCTCCTCAGACCCCAGTAACTACCTCCTCAGACCCCAGTAACTACCTCCTCAGACCCCAGTAACTACCTCCTCAGACCCCAGTAACTACCCCCTCAGACCCCAGTAACTACCTCCTCAGACCCCAGTAACTACCCCTGAGACCCATGTACAGTACACCCTCACCTGTTCAGCCAGGTAGCCGCTCAGCCAGGTAGCCGAGGTAGCTCAGCCAGGTAGCTGCTCAGCCAGGTAGCTGTTCAGTCAGGTATCTATCCCTGGGCCTGACCTTTCCTCCACTGCCCCTCAGAACCAGGTGAGACTGTTACCTTAGACCTCCCACCCAGGTGAGACTGTTACCTTAGACCCACCCAGGTGAGACTGTTACCTTAGACCTCCCACCCAGGTGAGCCGAGGTTAGGTGAGGATGTTACCTTAGATCTCCCACCCAGGTGAGACTAGGTTAGGTGAGACTGTTACCGTAGACCTCCCACCCAGGTGAGGCTGTTACCTTAGACCTCCCACCCAGGTGAGACTGTTACCTTAGGCCCCCCCACCCAGGTGAGCCGAGGTTAGGTGAGGATGTTACCTTAGACCTCCCACCCAGGTGAGGCTGTTACCTTAGACCTCCCACCTAGGTGAGGCTGTTACATTAGACCTCCCACCCAGGTGAGACTGTTACCTTAGACCTCCCACCCAGGTGAGACTGTTACCTTAGACCTCCCACCCAGGTGAGACTGTTACCTTAGACCTCCCACCCAGGTGAGACTGTTACCTTAGACCTCCCACCCAGGTGAGACTGTTACCTTAGACCTCCCACCCAGGTGAGCCTGTTACCTTAGACCTCCCACCCAGGTGAGACTAGGTTAGGTGAGACTGTTACCTCTCAGACCCAGGTACTATACACCTGCCTTCCAGGTAGCTCTCAGCTGAGAGACTCAGATCTTGGTGTGTGGCTACTGGCCTGGTTAACTTCTATTAACCAGGTGGGACCTACACAGGACATCTCTCTGACTATAACCCCTAATGGTAACACTCTCTCTGTGGTCAGGTGAGAGTGATGGTATCCCTCTCTCTGTGGCCAGGTGAGAGTGATGGTAACCCTCTCTCTGTGGCCAGGTGAGAGTGATGGTAACCCTCTCTCTGTGGCCAGGTGAGAGTGATGGTAACCCTCTCTCTGTGGCCAGGTGAGAGTGATGGTAACCCTCTCTCTGTGGCCAGGTGGGAGTGATGGTAATCCTCTCTCTGTGGCCAGGTGAGAGTGATGGTAACCCTCTCTCTCTGTGACCAGGTGAGAGTGATGGTAACCCTCTCTCTGTGGCCAGGTGAGTGTGATGGTAACCCTCTCTCTGTGGCCAGGTGAGAGTGATGGTAACCCTCTCTCTCTGTGGCCAGGTGAGAGTGATGGTAACCCTCTCTCTCTGTGGCCAGGTGAGAGTGAAGGTTAACCCTCTCTCTCTGTGGCCAGGTGAGAGTGATGGTAACCCTCTCTCTCTGTGGCCAGGTGAGAGTGATGGTAACCCTCTCTCTCTGTGACCAGGTGAGAGTGATGGTAACCCTCTCTCTGTGGCCAGGTGAGTGTGATGGTAACACTCTCTCTGTGGCCAGGTGAGAGTGATGGTAACCCTCTCTCTCTGTGGCCAGGTGAGAGTGATGGTAACCCTCTCTCTCTGTGGCCAGGTGAGAGTGATGGTAACCCTCTCTCTCTGTGGCCAGGTGAGAGTGATGGTAATCCTCTCTCTGTGGCCAAGTGAGAGTGATGGTAACCCTCTCTCTCTGTGGCCAGGTGAGAGTGATGGTAACCCTCTCTCTCTGTGACCAGGTGAGAGTGATGGTAACCCTCTCTCTGTGGCCAGGTGAGTGTGATGGTAACACTCTCTCTGTGGCCAGGTGAGAGTGATGGTAACCCTCTCTCTCTGTGGCCAGGTGAGAGTGATGGTAACCCTCTCTCTCTGTGGCCAGGTGAGAGTGATGGTAACCCTCTCTCTCTGTGGCCAGGTGAGAGTGATGGTAATCCTCTCTCTGTGGCCAAGTGAGAGTGATGGTAACCCTCTCTCTCTGTGGCCAGGTGAGAGTGATGGTAACCCTCTCTATGTGGCCAGGTGAGAGTGATGGTAACCCTCTATCTCTGTGGCCAGGTGAGAGTGATGGTAACCCTCTTTCTGTGGCCAGGTGAGAGTGATGGTAACCCTCTCTCTCTGTGGCCAGGTGAGAGTGATGGTAACCCTCTCTCTGTGGCCAGGTGAGAGTGATGGTAACCCTCTCTCTCTGTGGCCAGGTGAGAGTGATGGTAATCCTCTCTCTGTGGCCAGGTGAGAGTGATGGTAATCCTCTCTCTGTGGCCAGGTGAGAGTGATGGTAATCCTCTCTCTGTGGCCAGGTGAGAGTGATGGTAATCCTCTCTCTGTGGCCAGGTGAGAGTGATGGTAACCCTCTCTCTCTGTGGCCAGGTGAGAGTGATGGTACTCCTCTCTCTCTCTGTGGCCAGGTGAGAGTGATGGTAACCCTCTCTCTCTGTGGCCAGGTGAGAGTGATGGTAACCCTCTCTCTGTGGCCAGGTGAGAGTGATGGTAACCCTCTATCTCTGTGGCCAGGTGAGAGTGATGGTAACCCTCTCTCTGTGGCCAGGTGAGAGTGATGATAACCCTCTCTCTCTGTGGCCAGGTGAGAGTGATGGTACTCCTCTCTCTCTGTGGCCAGGTGAGAGTGATGGTAACCCTCTCTCTCTGTGGCCAGGTGAGAGTGATGGTAACCCTCTCTCTGTGGCCAGGTGAGAGTGATGGTAACCCTCTATCTCTGTGGCCAGGTGAGAGTGATGGTGACCCTCTCTCTGTGGCCAGGTGAGAGTGATGGTAACCCTCTCTCTCTGTGGCCAGGTGGATCTCAGAGCCAGGTGAGAGTGATGGTAATCCTCTCTCTGTGGCCAGGTGAGAGTGATGGTAACCCTCTCTCTGTGGCCAGGTGAGAGTGATGGTGACCCTCTCTCTGTGGCCAGGTGAGCGTGATGGTAACCCTCTCTCTCTGTGGCCAGGTGGATCTTAGAGCCAGGTGAGAGTGATGGTAAACCTCTCCTCAGAGTTCCACAGACTGACTTGGGTCTCCCTGTCTCCATAGCAACGCTCCACCCATGCCCCCTGGCAGGAAGCTCAGCCATCGCCGCAGCAACCTCCAATTGAACGAAGCTGTGGACAAAGTGGTTGACAGCAGCAACATCTACGGCATCTCAGGTTGACCAAAATTCAGAAAACACTTCTAGAAAAGAGACAGCTACTGTACATGTTATAAAGACTGATGTACTGACTCTCTCTACCTATCCTCTCTCTCTCTCTACCTCTCCTCCCTCTCTCTACCTCTCTCTACCTACCTCTCTCTACCTATCCTCCCTCTCTCTACCTCTCTCTACCTACCTCTCTCTACCTATCCTCCCTCTCTCTACCTCTCTCTACCTACCTCTCTCTACCTATCCTCCCTCTCTCTACCTACCTCTCTCTACCTTCCTCCCTCTCTCTACCTATCCTCCCTCTCTCTACCTACTTTCCACTCTCTACCTACCTTCCTCTCTCTATCCTACCTTCCTCCCTCTCTCTACCTATCCTCCATCTCTCTACCTCTTTCTACCTTCCACCCTCTCTCTACCTACTTTCCTCTCTCTACCTACCTTCCTCTCTCTACCTACCTTCCTCTCTCTATCATATCTTCCCTCTCTCGACCTCTACTCTCTCTACCTTCCTTCCTCTCTCTACCTTCCTTCCTCTCTCTACCTTCCTTCCTCTCTCTACCTCTACTCTCTCTACCTCTACTCTCTCTACCTTCCTTCCTCTCTATCATATCTTCCCTCTCTCGACCTCTACTCTCTCTACCTTCCTCCCTCTCTCTACTTTCCTCTCTCTATCATATCTTCCCTCTCTCTACCTTCCTTCCTCTCTCTACCTTCCTTCCTCTCTCTACCTCTACTCTCTCTACCTTCCTTCCTCTCTTTACCTTCCTTCCTCTCTCTACCTCTACTCTCTCTACCTTCCTTCCTCTCTCTACCTTCCTTCCTTTCTACCTTCCTTCCTCTCTCTATCATATCTTCCCTCTCTCGACCTCTACTCTCTCTACCTTCCTTCCTCTCTCTACCTTCCTTCCTCTCTCTACCTTCCTTCCTCTCTCTACTTTCCTCTCTCTACCTACCTTCCTCTCTCTACCTACCTTCCTCTCTCTACCTTCCTTCCTCTCTCTATCATATCTTCCCTCTCTCGACCTCTACTCTCTCTACCTTCCTTCCTCTCTCTACCTTCCTTCCTCTCTCTACTTTCCTCTCTCTACCTACTTTCCTCTCTCTACCTACCTCCCTCTCTCTACCTACCTTCCTCTCTCTACCTACCTTCCTCTCTATCATATCTTCCCTCTCTCGACCTCTACTCTCTCTACCTTCCTCCCTCTCTCTACCTTCCTTCCTCTCTCTACCTTCCTTCCTCTCTCTACCTTCCTTCTTCTCTCTACCTCTACTCTCTCTACCTCTACTCTCTCTACCTTACTTCCTCTCTCTACCTCTACTCTCTCTACCTTCCTTCCTCTCTCTACCTTCCTTCCTCTATCATATCTTCCCTCTCTCGACCTCTACTCTCTCTACCTTCCTCCCTCTCTCTATCTTCCTTCCTCTCTCTACCTTCCTTCCTCTCTCTACCTCTACTCTCTCTACCTTCCTTCCTCTCTCTACCTTCCTTCCTCTCTCTACCTTCCTTCCTCTCTCTACCTTCCTTCCTTTCTCTACCTACTTTCCTCTCTCTACCTTCCTTCCTCTCTCTATCATATCTTCCCTCTCTCGACCTCTACTCTCTCTACCTTCCTCCCTCTCCCTTCCTTCCTCTCTCTACCTTCCTTCCTCTCTCTACCTACCTTCCTCTCTCTATCATATCTTCCCTCTCTCGACCTCTACTCTCTCTACCTTCCTCCCTCTCTCTACCTTCCTTCCTCTCTCTACCTACCTTCCTCTCTCTACCTACCTTCCTCTCTCTCCCTTCCTTCCTTCCTCTCTCTAACTTCCTTCCTCTCTCTAACTTCCTTCCTATCATCCCTCTCTCTATCTTCCTCTCCCTCTCTCTACCTTCCTCTCTCTCTACCTCCCTCCCTCTCTCTCTCTCTCTCTCTCTACCTTCCTCCCTCTCTCTCTCTACCTTCCTCCCTCTCTCTACCTACCTTCCTCCCTCTCTCTACCTACCTTCCTCCCTCCCTCTCTACCTTCCTCTCCCTCTACCTTCCTCTCCCTCTCTCTACCTTCCTCTCTACCTACCTTCCTCTCTCTACCTACCTTCCTCCCTCTCTCTACCTCTACTCTCTCTACCTACTTTCCTCTCTCTCTCTACCTACCTCCCTCTCTCTATCCTATCTTCCCTCTCTCTACCTCTACCTACCTTCCTCCCTCTCTCTACCTACCTCTCTCTCTACCTTCCTCCCTCTCTACCTTCCTCCCTCTCTCTACCTACCTCTCTCTCTCTACCTACCTCTACTCTCTCTACCTACCTTTCTCTCCTCCCTCTCTCTATGTAATGTGTCATGTTGTGTGGTCCCCAGGAAGTGTATTATGTAATGTTTCATGTTGTGTGGTCCCCAGGAAGTGTATTATGTAATGTTTCATGTTGTGTGGTCTCCAGGAAGTGTATTATGTAATGTTGTGTGGTCCCCAGGAAGTGTATTATGTAATGTTTCATGTTGTGTGGTCCCCAGGAAGTGTATTATGTAGTGTGTCATGTTGTGTGGTCCCCAGGAAGTGTGTTATGTAATGTTTCATGTTGTGTGGTCCCCAGGAAGTGTATTATGTAATGTTGTGTGGTCCCCAGGAAGTGTATTATGTAATGTTGTGTGGTCCCCAGGAAGTGTATTATGTAATGTTGTGTGGTCCCCAGGAAGTGTATTATGTAATGTTGTGTGGTCCCCAGGAAGTGTATTATGTCATGTTGTGTGGTCCCCAGGAAGTGTATTATGTAATGTTTCATGTTGTGTGGTTCCCAGGAAGTGTATTATGTAATGTTGTGTGGTCCCCAGGAAGTGTATTATGTAATGTTTCATGTTGTGTGGTTCCCAGGAAGTGTATTATGTAATGTTGTGTGGTCCCCAGGAAGTGTATTATGTAGTGTGTCATGTTGTGTGGTCCCCAGGAAGTGTATTATGTGATGTTTCATGTTGTGTGGTCCCCAGGAAAGGTATTATGTAATGTTTCATGTTGTGTGGTCCCCAGGAAGTGTATTATGTAATGTTTCATGTTGTGTGGTCCCCAGGAAGTGTATTATGTAATGTTTCATGTTGTGTGGTTCCCAGGAAGTGTATTATGTAATGTTGTGTGGTCCCCAGGAAGTGTATTATGTAATGTTGTGTGGTCCCCAGGAAGTGTATTATATAATGTGTCATGTTGTGTGGTCCCCAGGAAGTGTATTATGTAATGTGTCATGTTGTGTGTGGTCCCCAGGAAGTGTATTATGTAATGTGTCATGTTGTGTGGTTCCCAGGAAGTGTATTATGTAATGTTGTGTGGTCCCCAGGAAGTGTATTATGTAATGTGTCATGTTGTGTGGTCCCCAGGAAGTGTATTATGTAGTGTGTCATGTTGTGTGGTCCCCAGGAAGTGTATTATGTAATGTTTCATGTTGTGTGGTCCCCAGGAAGTGTATTATGTAATGTTGTGTGGTCCCCAGGAAGTGTATTATATAATGTGTCATGTTGTGTGGTCCCCAGGAAGTGTATTATGTAATGTGTCATGTTGTGTGTGTGGTCCCCAGGAAGTGTATTATGTAATGTGTCATGTTGTGTGGTTCCCAGGAAGTGTATTATGTAATGTTGTGTGGTCCCCAGGAAGTGTATTATGTAATGTGTCATGTTGTGTGGTCCCCAGGAAGTGTATTATGTAATGTTTCATGTTGTGTGGTTCCCAGGAAGTGTATTATGTAATGTTGTGTGGTCCCCAGGAAGTGTATTATGTAATGTGTCATGTTGTGTGGTCCCCAGGAAGTGTATTATGTAATGTGTCATGTTGTGTGGTCCCCAGGAAGTGTATTATGTAATGTGTCATGTTGTGTGTGGTCCCCAGGAAGTGTATTATGTAATGTGTCATGTTGTGTGGTTCCCAGGAAGTGTATTATGTAATGTTGTGTGGTCCCCAGGAAGTGTATTATGTAATGTGTCATGTTGTGTGGTCCCCAGGAAGTTTATTATGTAATGTGTCATGTTGTGTGGTCCCCAGGAAGTGTATTATGTAATGTTTCATGTTGTGTGGTTCCCAGGAAGTGTGTTATGTAATGTTTCATGTTGTGTGGTCCCCAGGAAGTGTATTATGTAATGTTTCATGTTGTGTGGTCCCCAGGAAGTGTATTATGTAATGTTTCATGTTGTGTGGTCCCCAGGAAGTGTAGCTGCTGCTTTTACAACAGCTAATGGGGATCCTACCAAAATACCAAATACCTCTCCACCCTCCCTCTCCTTCCACCATCCCTCTCTCTCTCGCTCTTTCTTCCCTCCATCTCTCTTCTCTTCCTCCCTCTCCAGCCATAGATGGTGTTCCCTTCACTCTACACCCCAAGTTCAAGACCCAAACGAACGGCACGGTAAGTTGAAATACCAACTGCCATCGTTTTACTGGTAAAGTGACAGGGACTACTTTTACTCCCAGTGGTGAAATACCACGAGTCTAAACTCTCTCTCTCTCCTCCATGAGTCTAAACAGTCTCTCTTTCCTCCTAGACTCCAACAAACACTCTGAAATACCACGAGTCTAAACTGTCTCTCTCTCCTCCTAGACTCCAACAAACACTCTGAAATACCATGAGTCTAAACTCTCTCTCTCTCCTCCACGAGTCTAAACTGTCTCTCTCTCCTCCTAGACTCTAAACAAACACTCTGAAATACCACGAGTCTAAACTGTGTCTTTCTCTCCTCCTAGACTCCAACAAACACTCTGAAATACCATGAGTCTAAACTGTCTCTCTCTCCTCCTAGACTCCAACAAACACTCTGAAATACCACGAGTCTAAACTGTGTCTCTCTCTCCTCCTAGACTCCAACAAACACTCTGAAATACCATGAGTCTAAACTGTGTCTTTCTCTCCTCCTAGACTCCAACAAACACTCTGAACAACATTCGCATCAAGTCTGTCCAGGACATTGAAAATGAGGTGTGTGTGTTTATGTATTTATTTTACTAGTCAAGTCAGTTAAGAACACATTTTCATTTTCAATGACGGCCTAGTGGGTTAACTGGTCTAGGAACAGTGGGTTAACTGGTCTAGGAACAGTGGGTTAACTGGTCTAGGAACAGTGGGTTAACTGGTCTAGGAACAGTGGGTTAACTGGTCTAGGAACAGTGGGTTAACTGGTCTAGGAACAGTAGGTTAACTGGTCTAGGAACAGTGGGTTAACTGGTCTAGGAACAGTGGGTTAACTGGTCTAGGAACAGTGGGTTAACTGGTCTAGGAACAGTGGGTTAACTGGTCTAGGAACAGTGGGTTAACTGGTCTAGGAACAGTGGGTTAACTGGTCTAGGAACAGTAGGTTAACTGGTCTAGGAACAGTGGGTTAACTGGTCTAGGAACAGTGGGTTAACTGGTCTAGGAACAGTGGGTTAACTGGTCTAGGAACAGTAGGTTAACTGGTCTAGGAACAGTGGGTTAACTGGTCTAGGAACAGTGGGTTAACTGGTCTAGGAACAGTGGGTTAACTGGTCTAGGAACAGTGGGTTAACTGGTCTAGGAACAGTGGGTTAACTGGTCTAGGAACAGTGGGTTAACTGGTCTAGGAACAGTGGGTTAACTGGTCTAGGAACAGTGGGTTAACTGGTCTAGGAACAGTGGGTTAACTGGTCTAGGAACAGTGGGTTAACTGGTCTAGGAACAGTGGGTTAACTGGTCTAGGAACAGTGGGTTAACTGGTCTAGGAACAGTGGGTTAACTGCCTTGTTCAGAGGCAGAACGACAGATTTGTACCTTGTCGGCTCGGGGATTCAATCTTGCAACCTTTCGGTTACTAGTCCAACCACTAGGCTACCCTGCCACCCCAGTGGGCATGGTATTGATTGTGTTACAGTGGGGTCCATCGTAGTGTCGACCATGTTGTGGTACTGTGGGGTCTGTTGTAGTGTGTTAACCATGTTGTGTTACTGTGGGGTCTGTTGTAGTGTGTTAACCATGTTGTGTGTTTACAGTACAACTACACTTTCACAGTGGAGGAAAACGCAGCCAAGAGAACCACATCGCTCACCACAGGAAGCACCTCTTAAGCACAATGACCTTTCATCTCCGACCTCA
The DNA here is from genome assembly GCF_045791955.1 of Oncorhynchus clarkii lewisi. NCBI lineage: Eukaryota > Metazoa > Chordata > Actinopteri > Salmoniformes > Salmonidae > Oncorhynchus > Oncorhynchus clarkii. Next base: position 7,172,988 of record NC_092159.1, on the reverse strand, counting down.
ACAATGGCGGCCTGCTCGACCCACAACACTACGGAGGTCAATGTGATATGCCTGGGTCATGAAATGATAATCAATGTCCAAGTGCCTCGAAGATGACTGACTAGAACAGAAGTGTCATTCTACATTCCAGAGTACCATTGGTTGTACCCACATTCTACATTCCAGAGTTCCATTGGTTGTACCCACATTCTACATTCCAGAGTTCCATTGGTTGTACCCACATTCTACATTCCAGAGTTCCATTGGTTGTACCCACATTCTACATTCCAGAGTTCCATTGGTTGTACCCACATTCTACATTCCAGAGTTCCATTGGTTGTACCCACATTCTACATTCCAGAGTTCCATTGGTTGTACCCACATTCTACATTCCAGAGTTCCATTGGTTATACCCACATTCTTATTCCGTGTTCTAAACTCTTGCACATTTCATTCTCACGCCCCGTATATGGGGCCAGTTATATATGTGAGGGATGACTCTTCCCCCGTATATGGGGCCAGTTATATATGTTAGGGATGACTCTTCCCCCGTATATGGGGCCAGTTATATATGTTAGGGATGACTCTTCCCCCGTATATGGGGCCAGTTATATATGTTAGGGATGACTCTTCCCCCGTATATGGGGCCAGTTATATATGTTAGGGATGACTCTTCCCCCGTATATGGGGCCAGTTATATATGTGAGGGATGACTCTTCCCCCGTATATGGGGCCAGTTACATATGTGAGGGATGACTCTTCCCCCGTATATGGGGCCAGTTATATATGTTAGGGATGACTCTTCCCTCGTAAATGGGGCCAGTTATATATGTTAGGGATGACTCTTCCCCCGTATATGGGGCCAGTTATATATGTTAGAGATGACTATTTGACGGGGAAGAGAGCGTTGTATGGCAGGGCACGCTTGTTTCTCTCGTTAGAATAATGACAGGAACCTGTTGCGGTGTACCTGTTAACGTCAGGCTATTGATCTTCATCTTTATTGGGATGTTTAGGGACCAAACTAAATGTTGTTACACTTTCAATGTAAATAATGTTACTATTATGTCTCTGTGGTGAAACATGGGTCATTTCATGGTTAAAATATATAATAAGGAAGTATGGTTACCGGTCACTGGTTATATCTGTATATTGTGCCTTGCATGCAAGTATAAACAAATAAAGTACCAAATAGTTTGACGTGTACCGTTCTTATAAGGAGAGTTATATCTGTCACAGGGAGATAAAACATGTTAACACAGCAACTGCTGACACTTTATGCTCGGACTGATAGACACGCCCACTTTTCTGCATGTTCAAACAGGTGATTGGAGATTTGTTTCCGTGTGTAACCCATAAGACCATGTGAACCTGCCAGTCTGCAGCTTTCACCTGTATCCACACTAGGTGCACCAGTCGACAGAAAAGTCCGGTTTTGGGGATTCAACTCGATCCGGAGTCGGGTGGATAGAAGATCCTGCAACCACGTTGTCAATTTGAATGCAAAACAGAGGGTACGTTTCCATTTGTTATCTGCTTCCGCGGTGATCCGAGGCTACTCCAGCGTTCCATTAAAACAAAATGAAATAATGTGCAGATGTTCTAACAATACTTTGATAATATTTTGCAATCCAGAATCATTCAATTTTGACATTTTCTTATCTTGTGTTCACGCTGTACTACAGAATACACAATCAGAAATACAACATCTGTGATGTCACTGCCATAGAATGATGAATTAGAACTTACTGGTCACTCCTCTCAGTTTGAATAGGCCTACGATACGTATTGCCATCTACTGGGCAGGTTGTGTTACTACGTTGGATTCCCCTCTGAACTGTCATTCAGTGTGTGGAAGAGATGTTCAAATCAAATTTTATTGGTCACATACACATGGTTAGCAGATGTTATTGGTCACATACACATGGTTAGCAGATGTTAATGGTCACATACACATGGTTAGCAGATGTTATTGGTCACATACACATGGTTAGCAGATGTTAATGGTCACATACACATGGTTAGCAGATGTTAATGGTCACATACACATGGTTAGCAGATGTTAATGCGAGCGTAGCGAAATGCTTATGCTTCTAGTTCCGACAATGCAGTAATATCTAACAAATTCACAACAACTGCCTTATACACACAAACGTATCGGGATGAATAAGAAATATGTACATATAAATATATGGATGAGCGATGGCCGAACGGCATAGGCAAGATGCAGTAGATGGTATAGCGTACAGTATATACATATTAGTTGAGTAATGTAGGGTATGTAAACATTATTATAGTGGTGTTATTTAAAGTGACTAGTGATTCCTTTTATTAAGTAAATTTATTAAAGTGGCCAGAGATTTGAGTCTGTATGTTGGCAGCAGCCTCTCAATGTTAGTGACGGCTGTTTAACAGTCTAATGGCCTTGAGATGGAATCTGTTTTTCAGTCTCTCGGTCCCAGCTTTGATGCACCTGTACTGACCTCGCCTTCTGGATGATAGCGGGGTGAACAGGCAGTGGCTCGGGTGGTTGTTGTTCTTGTTGATCTTTATGGCCTTCCTGTGACATCGGGTGTTGAAGGTTCACACCCATCTGAACAACGTGCACCCATCCGCAGACCCACGGCAGATTGTCGATCACTAACACCAGTACTACTGGCTGTGGAGAATCCCCACCACACGCAGCTCCTTTTCCTAATTATTTTACCACCTCTATAAACTTGATAACGGAAGACATGTTATTGAACCGTGGTACTAAGCATGCCAGTGTTACCAGTGTCTTACTGGGGGCCAGTTTCCTGGACCCAGAACACATCTTCTCAGGAAGACATTGTCCATAGATAATCCCAGTGGTTTTCCCAGTCAGTCAGTAAGACGGAGTAGCAGAAGCTGTATTAGTGTAGTAGTGGTTGTAATGCATTAGATGAAGCTGTATTAGTGGAGTAGTGGTTGTAATGCATTAGATGAAGCTGTAGTAGTGGAGTAGTGGTTGTAACGCATTAGATGAAGCTGTATTAGTGGAGTAGTGGTTGTAATCAAATCAAATTTATTTATATAGCCCTTCGTACATCAGCTGATATCTCAAAGTGCTGTACAGAAACCCAGCCTAAAACCCCAAACAGCAAGCAATGCAGGTGTAGAAGCACGGTGGCTAGGAAAAACTCCCTAGAAAGGCCAAAACCTAGGAAGAAACCTAGAGAGGAACCAGGCTATGTGAGGTGGCCAGTCCTCTTCTGGCTGTGCCGGGTGGAGATTATAACAAAACATGGTCAAGATGTTCAAATGTTCATAAATGACCAGCATGGTCGAATAATAATAAGGCAGAACAGTTGAAACTGGAGCAGCAGCACAGTCAGGTGGACTGGGGACAGCAAGGAGTCATCATGTCAGGTATTCCTGGGGCATGGTCCTAGGGCTCAGGTCCTCCGAGAGAGAGAAAGAAAGAGAGAATTAGAGAGAGCATATGTGGGATGGCCAGTCCTCTTCTGGCTGTGCCGGGTGGAGATTATAACAGAACATGGCCAAGATGTTCAAATGTTCATAAATGACCAGCATGGTCGAATAATATTAAGGCAGAACAGTTTAAACTGGAGCAGCAGCACAGCCAGGTGGACTGGGGACAGCAAGGAGTCATCATGTCAGGTAGTCCTGGGGCATGGTCCTAGGGCTCAGGTCCTCCGAGAGAGAGAAAGAGAGAAGGAGAGAATTAGAGAACGCACACCTAGATTCACACAGGACACCGAATAGGACAGGAGAAGTACTCCAGATATAACAAACTGACCCTAGCCCCCCGACACATAAACTACTACTGCAGCATAAATACTGGAGGCTGAGACAGGAGGGGTCAGGAGACATGCATTAGATGCATGTAATGCATTAGATGAAGCTGTGTTAGTGGAGTAGTGGTTGTAATGCATTAGATGAAGCTGTGTTAGTGGAGTAGTGGTTGTAATGCATTAGATGAAGCTGTGTTAGTGGAGTAGTGGTTGTAATGCATTAGATGAAGCTGTGTTAGTGGAGTAGTGGTTGTAATGCATTAGATGAAGCTGTAGTAGTGGAGTAGTGGTTGTAATGCATTAGATGAAGCTGTGTTAGTGGAGTAGTGGTTGTAATGCATTAGATGAAGCTGTATTAGTGGAGTAGTGGTTGTAATGCATTAGTGGAGTAGTGGTTGTAACGTATTAGATGAAGCAGAATTATGATACAGGTACGGTCGGTTCACTGACAAGGTGATGTCATTTCAGAGTCGCCCACCATGCGTCAGTGTTGTGATGTTTGAGCAGAGCATGCGTCAGTGTTGTGATGTTTGAGCAGAGCATGCGTCAGTGTTGTGATGTTTGAGCAGAGCCTACAGTCCTCTTTTTATATCTCCCCTGACTGTAAGTATTGATTGGTTCCCTCTACATATGTTTAGTGGTGTCCTCTCCACTTGACATCTGTGTCACCAGTCAGATCTGAACCCTGGTCTCCCGCATATAAAACCAACACCTTAACCATTAGGCCAAGAGGACATTCTGTCTCAAGTTGAAGGTGACACGTAGTTTATGCTTCAGGTAGTACCTCACCAGTAGAGCTTGAGTCCAACTCACCTCCACTACATACAGGGATGATAACCAAGGAAAATACATGTCTTTTAAAGTTTGTTGTCTAACGGTCTTTTTCAGTATCTGGTCTGGGGATCATTCAGCTGGGGAAGACTGGAGCAGTGATGAGTGCAACCGGAAACACCAAAGAGGTGTTTATAGAAGAGTTCTCTTGTGAGTCTGTGACGACACAATGTGAAGATGTCCAAAGGATGAAGAGGACAGCTTCAGACACTACTGAAACAGCAGGAGGAGGAGCAGCAGGAGGAGGTGCAGCAGGAGGAGGAGGTGCAGCATGCATAACAGAAGGTGTACTAGCAGCAGTACTAGAAGGAGTAGCAGGAGGAGAAGGAGTAGCAGGAGGAGAAGGAGTAGCAGCAACAGGAGCAACAGGTGTACTAGCAGCAGTACTAGGAGGAGTAGCAGCAGGAGGAGGAGTAGCAGCAACAGGAGCAACAGAAGGTGTACTAGCAGCAGTACTAGGAGTAGTAGCAGGAGAAGGAGAAGCAGGAGTAACAGAAGGTGTACTAGCAGCAGTACTAGGAGGAGAAGGAGCAGCAGGAGAAGGAGAAGCAGCAACAGAAGGTGTACTAGCAGTAGTAGCAGGAGAAGGAGAAGCAGGAGAAGGAGAAGCAGCAACAGGAGCAACAGAAGGTGTACTAGCAGCAGTACTAGGAGGAGTAGCAGGAGAAGGAGCAGCAGGAGGAGGAGCAGGGGAAGGTGTAGTAGCAGCAGTACTAGGAGGAGTAGCAGGAGGAGCAGCAACAGGAGTATTGGTACTAGCTTTGGGAATACCAACAGGAATAGCAGGAGCAGGAGTAGCAGCAGTTGCAGGAGTAGCATTTGCAGAGATTTTTCAAAAATGTACGCCTAAATCTACAAAAGGCAGGTGGAAAAGAGAAAGTCTCTGAAAAGGTAGTACAGATCTGGTTAAACAACAACTAAACTACATGAGAGGATATCATATGTTTGTTTCTCTAGTTAAGACTAATGTCATGTAAAATGTACATGTTCAAAATATAAAACAAACGTACATCAATATCCCTTTATGGAAGGAACTTGTGTACTTTTTAAAATCAGTCTCCCCCTTTTATTTATCATCATTATTTCAATGGACCGTTTAGGGACCCCAAAAAAACATTCTTTAAGTTGCAATGTGAATAAATGTTAGTATCATGTTTGTGTTGTGAAACATGGGTAATTTCATGGTGTTTTTAAAGTAACCAATGGAGGATATATCACTGATTAAATAGACAAATTCTATTGTGCCTTGCATGCAATATAAGTATAAAAAAGATATTTTATTGACATGTTGTGTACCGTTAGTCAATGGGTGTGGCGTTAGATGCACCAATAGCAAACAGGTATGAGATTCCATTACGGGTTATAGAGGAAACTAATGTGAACCTCCCATGTCCCCTGTAAATCAGACTCAACACATAGATGGACGTTGTGGGGATCCATTTCTCTCCGGAGTCGGTTGGATAGAAGATCCTACAGCCACTGTCAATTTGAAGGCAAACTGACATAATGCTTAGATTTGTCCCCTGCAGTAATCCCAGGCTATTGCAGTGTTCCATTAAAAAAAGAGCATCTGTGCCATTATTTAAACTTCTAACAATAATAATATTTTGTCATTTTGGATTATATTAATTGAGACAGTTTTATATCTTGTGCTCATGCTGTACTGCAACATAAAAACAATGATCAAGATTACACAATCCGTCACGTCACTGCTTTGAGTTTGCGTAGGCCTACTGCCATCTACTGGGCAGGTTGTGTTACTACATTTGATTCCCCTCAACGGTCATTCAGTGTGTAGAATTGATACCCATTTGAACAACATCCAGCTGCAGACCCACAGCAGATTGTCTGTCACTACAACTGGCCTGGCACTGAAATCAATACTACTGGCCGTGGAGAATCCCGACCACACACACACATCAACTCTTTGCATAATCCTAGTTCTCATTCTTCCTTTCCTAGCTCATTTTCCTAATTATTTTACCACCTCTATAAACTTGATAACGGAAGACATGTTATTAAACCGTGGTACTAAGCATGGCAGTGTTACCAGTGTCTTACTGGGGGCCAGTTTCCTGGACCCAGAACACATCTTCTCAGGAAGACATTGTCCATAGATAATCCCAGTGGTTTCCCCAGTCAGTCAGTAAGACGGAGTAGCAGAAGCTGTATTAGTGGAGTAGTGGTTGTAATGCATTAGATAATGAATAAGTTATATAAACACCAAAGAGGTGTTTATAGAATAGTTATCTTCTGAGTCTGTGACGGCACACTGTGAAGATGTCCAGAGGATGAAGAGGACAGCTTCAGACACTACTGAAACAGCAGGAGGAGGAGCAGGAGGAAGAGGACAGCTTCAGACAATACTGAAACAGCAGGAGGAGCAGCAGCAGCAGGAGGAGGAAGAGGACAGCTTCAGACACTACTGAAACAGGAGGAGGAGCAGCAGCAGCAGGAGGAGGAAGAGGACAGCTTCAGACACTACTGAAACAGCAGGAGGAGGAAGAAGACAGCTTCAGACACTACTGAAACAGCAGGAGGAAGAAGACAGCTTCAGACACTACTGAAACAGCAGGAGGAGGAGCAGGAGGAAGAGGACAGCTTCAGACAATACTGAAACAGCAGGAGGAGCAGCAGCAGGAGCAGCAGCAGGAGGAGGAAGAGGACAGCTTCAGACACTACTGAAACAGCAGGAGGAGTAGCAGCAGCAGGAGGAGGAAAAGGACAGCTTCAGACACTACTGAAACAGCAGGAGGAGGAAGAGTACCGCTTCAGACACTACTGAAACAGCAGGAGGAAAAGGTGCAGCAGCAGGAGGAGGTGGAGTAGGTGCAGAAGCAGGAGGAAAAGGTGCAGCAGCAGGAGGTGGAGTAGGTGCAGAAGCAGGAAGATAAAGAGCAGGAGCAGCAGGAGGAGTAACAGAAGGTATACTAGCAGGAGCAGCAGTAGGAGTATCACTACTAGCTTTGGGATTACCATTAGGAGTAACAGAAGGCATACTAGGAGGAGCAACAGAAGGCGTACTAGGAGGAGCAACAGAAGGCGTACTAGGAGGAGCAACAGAAGGCGTACTAGGAGGAGCAACAGAAGGCGTACTAGGAGGAGCAACAGAAGGCGTACTAGGAGGAGCAACAGAAGGCGTACTAGGAGGAGCAACAGAAGGCGTACTAGGAGGAGCAACAGGAGTAACAGAAGGCGTACTAGGAGGAGCAACAGGAGTAGGAGTAACAGAAGGCGTACTAGGAGGAGCAACAGGAGTAGGAGTAATAGAAGGCATACTAGGAGGAGCAACAGGAGTAACAGAAGCTGTACAAGGAGGAACAACAGGAGTAGGAGTAACAGAAGGCCTACTAGGAGTAGGAGTAACAGAAGCTGTACAAGGAGGAACAACAGGAGTAGGAGTTACAGAAGGCGTACCAGCAGCAGTAGGAGTATCCCTACTGGCTTTGGGAATACCAGCAGGAATAGCAGGAGTATCCCTACTGGCTTTGGGAATACCAGCAGGAATAGCAGGAGTAGCAGCAGTAACAGCAGTAGCATTTGCAGAGATTTTTCAAAAACGTACACCGAAATCTACAAGGAGCTGGGTGGAAAAGAGAAAGCCTCTGGTTAACAACTATTAAACTACTTGAGAGTATATCGTTTTCAGAATTGTGTTTGTTTCTCTAGTTGAGACTAATGTAAAATGTACATGTTCAAATGATAAAAACATCAATATACCTTTATGGAAGGAACTTGAGTACATGTTAAAATCAGTCTTCCCCTTTTATTTATCGTCATATTTTTTTTTAACGGGACCCCCAAAAAACCTGTTCTTACAGTTACAATGCAAATGTTACTCTTATGTTTGTGTTGTGAAACATGGGTCATTTCATGGCGTTTTTAAAATAACATTACATTTCATTTGTCTATTGTGCCTTGCATGCATTTTAAATAGAACATATTTTATTGTACCATTATTAAAATGGATGTGGCGTTAGATGCACCATGATCAAACATGTCTGAGATTCCATTACGGGTTAACGTTATACAGGAAATACATGTGAACCTCCCATGTCCCCTGTATTCAGACTCAATGCGTTGACAGAAAATCGACTTTGTGGGGATTCATTTCGTTTGGATAGAAGATCCTACAGCCACTTTGTTAATTTGAAGACAGAGGTAACGTTTAGATGTGTCATCTGCTCCCGCGGTAACCATAGGCTACTGCAGCGTTCCATAAAAATAATATATTTAAACTTAACAATAATACTGTGTCATTTAGGATCATATTGAGACAGTTGTATATCTTGTTCATGCTGTACTGCAACATACAAAAATAAATCAAGATTACACAATCCGTGATGTCACTACTTTCAGTTTGAATAGGTCTACGATACATCTTGCCATCTACTGGGCAGGTTGTGTTACTACATTGGATACTCCTCATTGTGTCGAAGAGATGGCTGTGACGTGGAACACATTGTTAAAGTAACTTAAAGTGTAAATCGATATGATTACTATAGGATGGTAAAATATGTTTGTAATTTCAGAGCGTCCACCAGGAGAAAGATATGGCATCTCCGTCTGGTACAGGTAAGTCTGTCAGGGTTGTGGAGAAGTTCTGAAATCTATTTTTAATCTACTAGAGCATGTTGTCAGTACAATGTGCTTTGTTTTTATATCAACAGTGGAGAGGAAGAGGAGAGCTAGCATTTCAGTACCTCCCCACAGTAAGTATTGACTGAGCAGTGCTCTCTTTTCACACACACGCCAGGCTGCCTAGCGGTTCAGAGCATTGGGCCAGTTACAAAAAAGTAACAGGTTCCAATCCCCGTGCTGACTAGGGCACATCAGATTTTTCGCCTAGTTGCTCCAGGGTCACCATCAATAATAGCTGATCCCTTGCCCCCACTCTCAGGGTGAGATATGGGAAAAAAAAGGCAATCCCCACTTGTACATGTGAGAACAATATTAATAATAATAAGGGCGCTTACATTTATCTTAACGCCATATTCTGGCAAGTCCACAGTCAGGGGAAATACATTGTTTTAATGCCTTTGTTTTGCACTGAATATTGCTGATAATCAAAGGACATGAAGTCTATTAAAAAGGTGCAATATGTAACTTTTTGGGAGACCACACCCAAATTCACACAGAAATTTGACTTATAGATCTGTCATTCTCATTGGAAGCAAGTCCAAGAAGCGGTAGATGGGTCCTATTTCTAGGCTTCCCTGGCGGAAGTTTCATTTTCGCATCTTTTACTTTGTTTCGTACACCAGCTTAAAAACAGCTGAAAATACAATGTTCAGAGAAAATATATTTCACAGCAGTTTAGACGGCACAGTGATTCTGGTCAATCAGCTGTTGTTTGCTAGGGATGGAGCAAAAGTGTGACCCCAATCAGTCCCTTGAGGACTGGAGTCGCCCACTCCGTTGATCTACACTACACACACTTGTTTTGTCACAATCTGAAACTAGGCTGACGATCACAATTTATCAACCAGGAAATGAGAGATAACTAATGACTGCATGTAATTTAAAGGGATAGCCCCACCTCTTTCAGGTGGTGGCGATCTAGTTGATTAGTTGTGTGTGTCGACCAATGAGAAGCAGGCTCCCCTCCTACTCGGGAGGGGTTTCGTACAAGTACTTGTTTCTCTTGGAAGAAACATTTAAATGCTTTAAAAAATAGTGTTGAAACCACTTTCGGTCATATCCCGTATTGTTGGTCTATTGCCCTTTCATTTTTAAAATTTTTATCTTCACCATTTTTTATGGGATGTTTAGGGATCAAACTAAATGTGTTCTTACAGTTTCAATGTGTACAATATTACTATCATGTCTGTGTTGTGAAACATGGGTCAATTCATGGTGTTTTTATAGTAACCCATGAAGGATATTTAACCGACTCTATTCTGTCCCTTTGTACCTTGCATGCATGTAAGAAAATAGAACACCAACTACTTGATTGAGATTTTTATTGCCGTTTTGTTAAACTAAATGGTTATTCCAAGGAGAATTGTATTTATTTATGTACTGCTGTCTGCTGTTTAAAGATGACGCCAACATAGAGGGCCGCCTCACTTCTAGTTCTTAGGAAACTTTGCAGTATTTTTTTGATGTATTATTTCTTACGTTGTTAGCACAGAAAATGTTATGTGTTATTACATATAACTGGGAATAACTATTTTTTCACAAGCATTTCGCTACACTCGCAATAACATCTGCTAACCACGTGTATGTGACCAATAACATCTGCTAACCACGTGTATGTGACCAATAACATCTGCTAACCACGTGTATATGACCAATAACATCTGCTAACCATGTGTATATGACCAATAACATCTGCTAACCATGTGTATATGACCAATAACATCTGCTAACCATGTGTATATGACCAATAACATCTGCTAACCATGTGTATGTTCACCAATAAAATGTGATTTGGTCATGTAATATTTTTGTGATTATTGAGTCGGCCATTTATCCAGGACGACTGGCTTTTACAAATCTGTCCAAAATGAGAAAACACAAAGTAAAGAATGCTGAAGATGCTGAAATTGTAGTACAAGTATGTGTGTATATGTGCGTCTGATCAAAATGATAGAAGTAACATTGAGTTATTTGTTACTATGACTATATATTGCTGTATTCTTTTTTTCTCTCTAATTATTTAAAAATGTTTTCGACAATTTTTCAAAAAGAGTATCAGCTGGTTCCGGACGACTGTGTGATCACGCTCTCCGCAGCCGATGTGAGTAAGACCTTAAAACAGGTCAACATTCCCAAGGCTGCAGGGCCAGATGGATTACCAGGACGTGTACTCTGAGCATGCACTGACCAACTGACAAATGTCTTCACTGACATGTTCAACCTCTCCCTGTCTTGAGTCTGTAATACCAACATGTTTCAAGCAGACCACCATAGTCCCTGTGCCCAAGAACACTAAGTTAACCTGCCTAAATGACTACCGACCAGTAGCACCCACGTCTGTAGCCATGAAGTGCTTTGAAAGGCTGGACATGGCTCACATCAACACCATTATCCAAGAAACCCTAGACCCACTCCAATTTGCATACCGCCCCAACAGATTCACAGATGATGCCATTTCTATTGCACTCCACACTGCCCTTTCCCACCTGGACAAAAGGAATAACTATGTGAGGATTCTATTCATTGACTACAGATCAGCATTCAACACCATAGTGCCCTCCAAGCTCATCACTAAGCTAAGGACCCTGGGACTAAACACCTCCCTCTGCAACTGGATCCTGGACTTCCTGACGGGCCGCCCCCAGGTGGTAAAGGTAGGTAACAACACATCCGCCACGCTGATCCTTAACACGGGGGCCCCTCAGGGGTGCGTGCTCAGTCCCCTCCTGTACTCCCTGTTCATTCATGACTGTACGGCCAGGCATGACTCCAACGCCATCATTAAGTTTGCCGATGACCAACAGTGGTAGGCCTGATCAACGACAACGACGAGACAGCCCATAGGGAGGAGGTGAGAGATCTGGCCGTGTGGTGCCAGGACAACAACCTCTCCCTCAACGTGATAAAGACAAAGGAGATGATTGTGGACTACAGGAAAAGGAGGACCGAGCTCGCCCCCATTCTCATCAACAGGGCTGTAGCTGTGCAGGTTGAGAGCTTCAAGTTCCTTGGTGTCCACATCACCAACAAACTAACATGGTCCAAGCACACCAAGACAGTTGTAAAGAGGGCACAACAAAAACCTATTCCCCCTCAGGAGAGTGAAAATATTTGGCATGGGTCCTCAGATCTTCAAACGGTTCTACAGCTGCACCATCGAGAGCATCCTGACCGGTTGCATCACTACCTGGTTTGGCAACAGCTCGGCCTCCGACCGCAAGGCACTACAGAGGGTAGTGCGCACTACAGAGGGTAGTGCGGACTACAGAGGGTAGTGCGGACTACAGAGGGTAGTGCGTACTACAGAGGGTAGTGCGGACTACAGAGGGTAGTGCGGACTACAGAGGGTAGTGCGGACTACAGAGGGTAGTGCGGACTACAGAGGGTAGTGCGGACTACAGAGGGTAGTGCGTACTACAGAGGGTCAGGGGACACACAGGGCCAACCAGGCAGGATATAACTCCACCCACTTTGCCAAAGCACAGCCCCTACACCAGCAGAGGGAAATCAACTGACCACCAACTTACTACCCTGAGACAAGGCTGAGTATAGCCCACAAAGATCTCCTCCACCGCACCAGGCACAACCATACAGAGCTGGAAATTCTAAAGGGAAACATTGTTTCTGAGATCGGGCAGGGAGACAGCAAGGCTCATAACCCTGTTATGTAAGGGATAATCAATGAGGGGCTATGCATTCCATGGAAAATAATGAAGGAGGTGGAAGGTGTGTTCTGAATTCTGTTTATAATTTTTTTTAAAGTCATATAGAATATGGTTGTTAAAATAATGAAGGATAGTTACCTGTAGCCAGTTCTATTTTATATGATTATTGTGCCTTGGAAAACAAACAAACACGTATTTATTTGTATGTACATGTTGTGTGCACTCTGACTGTTTCATTCACTACTGTCCAGGCTTGTAGCATACTATTAATTTCTAATATGTTTTCATTAGGGAAATCTATAAAATATGTTAAAGAAAAATTATGATTATTCCCAGTAACTGATTAGAAAAATTGTTATTCCGTCACTCGCTTTTGTTAACTGACAGACTATATAGCCAATTACAGTGTAGAGTTTTCTGATCAGCCAATAGTCGTATGGGGAGTGGCGTCCTGCTTTCGGATGACCCAATGGGAGAAACGAGGTGGTGTCTTTTGGTGACCCTAGCTAAACATATTCGCCCACTGCTGTGTCCGTTGCTCCTGGTTTGCTAACGGCTACAGTAGCTAGCTTTATATATATTTTTAAAAATCCATCAACAACAATAACATATCATCAAATTATGGAAGGCCGTGGCTACAGTTCAGGTATGTATCAAAATATTCCAATGGGTTTATATTTTCACTAGGTTATTCATGTTCAAGATGTTATATTACTAACGTCAGCTAGCTAGCTACTTACAAGCTAACGTTAGCTAGCCATTCAAGATTGCTAGCAAGCTAAAATAGTAACGTTAATTTGTACGTTATACATTGTCATTTTACAGAACCGGTAATGTATGCAATACGTAGCTAGCTGTGGTTTATATAGAAAGAGAACGCCACAGTCTTGGTGTGTAATCTCATTAAAATGGAGTCTGTCTGCCACGACTTGAACTCACAATAGCGTTAAGAAAATGGCCGCCATATGCCGTTTTTCTACATTCCCCCTCCAGAGAATACGATCCCCACAGCCCTTCACGTGAATGTAACTAACGTTAACGTACTAACAAGCTATGATTGCCACCGTTAACGGTATAGTTCATGTTTTTTTTTTTACCAAACGGGTTGTAAAAGTGCAAGGTTGCCGACTAGTTAACTAACGTTAGCTAGCGAAGTTAGTTGGCTAGCTAGCTAGATGTTAGCTTACAACTAGTTTCTTTGTTGTCAAACGTTCACCCGTGTGAATTCATTAGCTAGCTATGCTACGCGTGTGTACGTTATTCTGATATGCCACATTGCGTTATACAACCCGTCTTGGAGTGCTTGTGGATAACCCTTTAATTTGAAACCTCTCTTTAATCTGTTAGGAGGATACTCGAGCTGGGGAGGAGGGTCGGGGAGCCGAGGTAAGAGAGAGAGAGAGAACGTACTGAACCTGTTAACACCAGTCTAGAACATTACATATCTGAATTGCCCAAGAATATGTGCCAGCGGTTTTAGTTGAATAAACAGTAACACTTTACACCACCGAATGTTAGCTAACACCTTGCTTGGGGAGGACAGGCTCACGGTAATGGCTGGAGTGGAATTAGTGGAACGTATCAAACACATCGTTTCCAGGTGTGATGCCATTCCTTTCGCTCTGTTCCTGGACATTGTGTGCCGTCCTCCCCTCAGCAGCCTCCTGTGCTTTAAACCTAATTGATTGTGTTGACTTATCATATTTACAAAATGCACTTAGCCAAAGGCGCCCATATCAAAATTATTGAATTTTAAACGAGGTAGCCTATGATTTGGCTCATTTTGATTCAGGTAGCTAGCTAGCTACACCTCTATACCCCTGCCTATAAACTGTGTGATCCTCACCTTAAAATCATCTCTGCTCTCCCCCGAGGCTCAGACAACTATGACCCGTATGGAGGGGGCTACAAGGACTCCATGTCAGGGATGGGGGGCTACGGAGGGGGGCACAAGAGGGGTCTCTCTGGGAGCTCTCTGTTGTCGACGGGAACCAGTGCAGACGCTGTCATCGCTAAGATCAACCAACGCCTTGACATGCTGACCCAGCTGGAGGGAGGCATGAAGGGTGGGGGGCGCAGCGACAGGTAACACACACAGATCTCTAGCTGACATGCACACACTTTTTTTCCCCTGGCTGGTAAAGGTGTCCGCATGCTTCTCAGCCCAAAGTGTCCGGAACAGCTCGTGCATATATCATGACGACATTGTAACATTTTTGTGGTCTTCGGTACATTTCCCCCTGGGTTGTTCTGTCAAACAGTGTTGATTCTTCAGGAAAGTCTTGGTCATTCAACGAGAGATGATGATTGGTTTTCAAGCAAATTCTTTCATTGAGAAATACTGCACAAGACATCTTAGTTATGTGTAAAATTGACTAAGATCTCCTTTGTAAAAAAAAACGTAAACATTTGATATTCCATGAGTTATTAGATTAACTCTTGACTATTGAGGGAGTGTATACTGGCTATGGCGCCTCAAAATGGACAGACTATTGTCGCGTTTCTCATTTTTCAAGCGAAGGTCTTTTAAGGGAGTATGCGACCACACTCGTTCAGTTCGCTTAGCCCACTATTATAGCTAGCACCAGCCGAACTGAAGCAAGCTAACACCTTAACTCTCCCCTGGTTTCAACTCGCCACACACACACGTCTTTGCCCTCAAGATCAATCACGCACCTTCACACGGTTGTGTAGTCTGCCTTTCCAACACTATACATACACTCTATCATCTGACCTGCACCTTTCCTGTGTTTTCCACACATCTGCAGCTAGCTGTTTTCCATATCAATCCCCCTTTCTCTTCACACCTCAATCACTCTCAATCACCTCACAATGCTTCCACACCCTCGCTCTTCCTGCTTGATTCACCTCACAATGCTGCTGCCACACCCTCTCTCTTCCTGCTGTAACCTCTCTGGGATATGTGGGACGCCAGCGTCCCACCTGGCCAACATCCAGTGAAAATGCAGAGCGCCAAATTCAAATAAATTACTATAAAAATTGAACTTTCACGAAATCACACATGGAATACACCAAATTAAAGCTACACTTGTGAATTCAGCCAGCGTGTCAGATTTCAAAAAGGCTTTACGGGGAACACAAACTATGCTATTATCTGAGGACAGCACCCCAGCAAACATACACAGACGATCATATTTCAACCCTGCAGGCGCGACACACAACGCAGAAATAAATTTATAATTTGACGTGCTTCTTCTGTTGGCTCTCCAATATGTCCCATAAACATCACAAATGGTCCTTTTGTTCGATTAATTCCATCGATATATTAACAAAATGTCCATTTATTTGACGCGTTTGATCCAGAAAAACACTGCTTCCAACTCGCGCGACATGACTACAAAATTTCTCGTACGTTACCTGTAAGCTTTGTCCAAACATTTCAAACTACTTTCCTAAAACAACTTTTGGTAAAATTTAAGACGGGATTAACTGTGTTCAATACCGGAGGAAAACAAAGTGGAGCCTCTAACAAAGAGTACACCTCTCTCTAGCCTCGTTCTGAACGGTGCTACTTC
This sequence comes from Oncorhynchus clarkii lewisi, assembly GCF_045791955.1. NCBI lineage: Eukaryota > Metazoa > Chordata > Actinopteri > Salmoniformes > Salmonidae > Oncorhynchus > Oncorhynchus clarkii. The sequence goes on along the minus strand of NC_092159.1, from coordinate 7,156,560 downwards.
TTCATTTCTCAAAGGAAAAACCTCAACCAATTTCTAAAGACTGTTGACATCCGGTGGAAGCGGTAGGAACTGCAAGAAAGTCCCTTTAGATATCTGGATTACCAATGAAAATCCATTGAAAAGACAACCAAAAAACAACCATCTGGATGGTTTGTCCTCGGGGTTTCACCTGCCAAATTAGCTATGTTGTACTCAGACATGATTCAAACAGTTTTAGAAACTTCAGAGTGTTTTCTATCCAAATCTAATAATAATATGCGTATCTTAGCTTCTGGGCCTGAGAAGCAGGCAGTTTACTTTGGACACGCTTTTCATCCAGACGTGAGAATACTGCCACCTATCCCAGAGAAGTTAATCACCTCACAATGCTGCTGCCACAGCCTCTCTCCCTGCTTTAATTACTTCACAATGCTGCTCCACAGCCTCTCTCCCTGCTTTAATTACTTCACAATGCTGCCGCCACAGCCTCTCTCTTCCTGCTTTAATCACCTCACATTGCTGCTCCACAGCCTCTCTCTCCCTGCTTTAATCACCTCACAATGCTGCTCCACAGCCTCTCTCTCCCTGCTTTAATCACCTCACAATGCTGCTCCACAGCCTCTCTCTCCCTGCTTTAATCACCTCACAATGCTGCTCCACAGCCTCTCTCTCCCTGCTTTAATCACCTCACAATGCTGCTCCACAGCCTCTCTCCCTGCTTTAATCACCTCACAATGCTGCTCCACAGCCTCTCTCTCCCTGCTTTAATCACCTCACAATGCTGCTCCACAGCCTCTCTCCCTGCTTTAATCACCTCACAATGCTGCTCCACAGCCTCTCTCTCTCTGCTTTAATCACCTCACAATGCTGCTCCACAGCCTCTCTCTTCCTGCTTTAATCACCTCACAATGCTGCTGCCACAGCCTCTCTCTTCCTGCTTTAATCACCTCACAATGCTGCTCCACAGCCTCTCTCTCCCTGCTTTAATCACCTCACAATGCTGCTCCACAGCCTCTCTCCCTGCTTTAATCACCTCACAATGCTGCTCCACAGCCTCTCTCTCTGCTTTAATCACCTCACAATGCTGCTCCACAGCCTCTCTCTCTCTGCTTTAATCACCTCACAATGCTGCTCCACAGCCTCTCTCCCTGCTTTAATCACCTCACAATGCTGCTCCACAGCCTCTCTCTCTCTGCTTTAATCACCTCACAATGCTGCTCCACAGCCTCTCTCTCCCTGCTTTAATCACCTCACAATGCTGCTCCACAGCCTCTCTCTCCCTGCTTTAATCACCTCACAATGCTGCTGCCACAGCCTCTCCCTGTAATCACTACATACCACCCACATATTTCCTGTCCCCGCCCTCCTTAGCTAGCCCCTCCCCCTGGACACGGCTAGGATGTAACGGTAAGGGTTACAGGGTAAATATCCAATGTATTTCGGTTGGGGAAATGTTTTGATTTAAAGGGGATTTTCAGACCTCAAGGATACGTATTGCTTCATTTTGCTGAAACATGACATGTTAAGGATAAGTAGTCTGTTTCTCCGATTCCAGTCCGTTAGTTTGGGTAACACAAGTAGGTTTAGTCTAAACCAGAAAGTAGCTAGCTGTAGTTAAGGGTTTTTAACTGTTGTTGAAGTAACGATAGTAACTATCCAGATGAGCCTCTACCTGGCTCCTCCCACCCAGCACTAGAGATATGAGCCTCTACCTGGCTCCTCCCACCCAGAACTAGAGATATGAGCCTCTACCTGGCTCCTCCCACCCAGCACTAGAGATATGAGCCTCACCCTGGCTCCTTCCACCCCGTATGCTGTCCTGGGTGTAGTTGGTTTGTCTTCATTATACTGTCATGCTTATGGATTCCCATTCATATACCCAGGTAGATCCCTCACCACCACAGGCATAGTTCCCAGACACACGGAAGTCAGCAGCAGGTTGTTATAGTATTCCCCTTGTGTCATGGAGGTAGAAGTGCAGCACCCACAGATCCCCCAAATGCACTCCCCTGTCTGATCTATCTGACTCAGACAAATACACCAACATGTCCACCTCATCCTGACTCTCTGTGTCTGAGCGGGAGGTTGCTCGAGGGGGGAGGAGGGAGAGAACGAATGCCGGTGACAACAACCAAGGTCATATTCTGGCTGAGGCCCCACCCTGTAAATGCACAACGAACACCAACTAAATGTGCCCCCCCCGCCCCCTCTGTATTGTGGTACAGTCTAATCACCCCCACATGCAATTTGCCACATGGAACAGTCCTGTTTCTATAAGGCTGCTCTTGTCTGTCTGTCTGTGACCCATGAACCAACCCTGATATTCTGTACAGCTCCAGCTCTGTCCCCACACAGTGAGACCTCATCTTGACTAGGGAGTAAACCCCCCCTCCCCCACTACTGGGGTACCAACCAACCCCCCCTTTGACCTCAGAGAGAAGGGTGAGGTGGATGAGAAATGGGGAATGCTCAAATGTGTGTAAACCAAATGTTGACAGAGAAAAGCCTTCCTGCCATGAATGCCTACATCAAGACTCAGCAGCGTTGGGATTGGCAGAAACATTCTGCATCATTATGACATCACTAATGTGGCTCATCATCTTGGGGGGAAACATGTCATAGAGAGAGAGGAGTAAAAGGAGGGGAAGAGAGATTCCCTCCCTCACTCTCTGCTCGTTCTACCACTCCCTCCCTCCCCCTTTTCGCAGGTTTGACCAATACGAGTCCTTCGACTCGCGGGGCCCCTCCTCCCTCCCCTCCCGGGATCTCTACAGATCCGGTAGCTATGGTTACGGCGATGGCCGAGGGGACATGACCCAAAGAGCTTCAGGCTTCGGAGGAGGTGGTGGTCTAGGCTCAGGCTTTGACAGCTCCTCCTCCTACGGAGCTGCTAAGATGCAGCGGCAGAACATGAGAGACTCCTTCTCCAGTGGCCAAGGAGGAGGAAGCTGGGCCGGAGCAGGCCAGCGCTCCCCGAGAAGGGGGGGAGGCCGCGGAGGGTTTGGAGGCCGCAGATCCGACCCCACTCCCATGGGTGGAGGTGGTGGTAGGATGGGTGGAAGAGGAGGAGGCCGGGGAGGTGGCGGTCACTCCCCTGGGGGTAGGGGCAAGCTCCCATCCCTCCTGGGTCACCGCATGCCCCCCCAGACCGGGGCCTTCCACCAGTCCGCTCAACAGGGCCGGGTCCCTGGGCACCAGGACTTCCCAGGGCGCCACTTTGGAGGGGGCCCCCAGGGAGGCCACCAGCGCGGGCGCAAGAGGCCCCTCAACCGAGTAAGTACCCTACCGTACTGCCCGCCAGTCTGCCAGCCCCACAGCAGGGCATGATGACCTACCTACCAACCCCCCCACCCCTGTTCATCAACCCCCGTACCCCCTAAACGCTCCCCTACCCTGCCTACAGTGCTAAGGGCCTGGGGAGGCGTGGATATAATTGACATGACAACTACCCCCCCAAACTCATAGTTTGGTCATCGTACTATCGCCCCCAGTCCCTATTCAATATAGCCACAAATGCCTCTTTGATTGAACCGAACTGTCCCTTTCCCATTGAAAGGAAACTGCCCTGCTCCAAGAAATAGTGGCCCCTACCAACACCACCCAGCAGAGATCTGGACCAAACTCCATTATAATGTCCGTTCTCTGGGTTTTATTTTCTGTTTTTATTTTGCCTGGTTCTGCCCCTGATGGAGGCCTTATGGTAATAGTGGAGATATGTCAGGGAGTCCACTAAAAGTTCCTTTTGAGAATCTATTGAAAAGTTCCTTTTGAGAATCTATTGAAAAGTTCCTTTTGAGAATCTATTGGAAAGTTCCTTTTGAGAATCTATTGAAAAGTTCCTTTTGAGAATCTATTGGAAAGTTCCTTTTGAGAAAAGTCTATTATAGTAATGGTTAAGGGATCCAAGTTAAAGATGGAAAAAAAGTTTTTATTAGTCTACTGATGGTCCCAAAATGTTTTGCATGTCAGCAATCACGTTTTGAAGATATTTGACTTTGAAGACGCAGTGTCACTGGCCACGTCATCAATGTGATGATGATGTCCCCCAGCAGCAGCAGCAGCAGCCTGGTGGTGGTCAGCGTGACGGTCAGAAGAAGAGAAAACAGACTCTGACCGCAGCAGATGAACCAGAGTCCAAGATGAACAAGACAGAGAGCGCAGGTGGAGAGACCGCTGAAGGTACCACACACACACAGAACAGACGACAATGTCCACACACAGTAACTACCCCTATGCACTGTCTGACCTGACTGTCTTTCTGTCTCTCTCTATGACAGAACCAGCAGAGAACAACGGTGAAGAAAATGAGGTGAGGAGCTGCTGTGACTTAACTAACACATCTGTGTGACCGTGTGTGTCTGTGTCAGTAGTCATTTCGTTTCTCTCCTCTCCAGGCAACCAAAGCCCCAGCTGATGGAGAGAAAGGTAAGATGGATTCATCTCCTCTGTTATTAGATCTACTATCCTCTCTTCATCAACTGGCCCCTGTTCTCCTCCTCTTCCTCCTCTCTTCATCAACTGGCCCCTGTTCTCCTCCTCTTCCTCCTCTCTTTATCAACTGGCCCCTGTTCTCCTCTTCCTCCTCTCTTCATCAACTGGCCCCTGTTCTCCTCCTCTTCCTCCTCTCTTCATCAACTGGCCCCTGTTCTCCTCCTCTTTCTCCTCTCTTCATCAACTGGCCCCTGTTCTCCTCCTCTCTTCATCAACTGGCCCCTGTTCTCCTCCTCTTCCTCCTCTCTTCATCAACTGGCCCCTGTTCTCCTCCTCTTTCTCCTCTCTTCATCAACTGGCCCCTGTTCTCCTCCTCTTTCTCCTCTCTTCATCAACTGGCCCCTGTTCTCCTCCTCTTTCTCCTCTCTTCATCAACTGGCCCCTGTTCTCCTCCTCTCTTCATCAACTGGCCCCTGTTCTCCTCCTCTTCCTCCTCTCTTCATCTGGCCCCTGTTCTCCTCCTCTCATCATCAACTGGCCCCTGTTCTCCTCCTCTTCCTCCTCTCTTCATCAACTGGCCCCTGTTCTCCTCCTCTTCCTCCTCTCTTCATCAACTGGCCCCTGTTCTCCTCCTCTCTTCATCAACTGGCCCCTGTTCTCCTCCTCTTTCTCCTCTCTTCATCAACTGGCCCCTGTTCTCCTCCTCTTTCTCCTCTCTTCATCAACTGGCCCCTGTTCTCCTCCTCTTTCTCCTCTCTTCATCAACTGGCCCCTGTTCTCCTCCTCTTTCTCCTCTCTTCATCAACTGGCCCCTGTTCTCCTCCTCTTTCTCCTCTCTTCATCAACTGGCCCCTGTTCTCCTCCTCTTCCTCCTCTCTTCATCAACTGGCCCCTGTTCTCCTCCTCTTCCTCCTCTCTTCATCTGGCCCCTGTTCTCCTCCTCTTCCTCCTCTCTTCAACTGGCCCCTGTTCTCCTCCTCTTCCTCCTCTCTTCATCTGGCCCCTGTTCTCCTCCTCTTCCTCCTCTCTTCAACTGGCCCCTGTTCTCCTCCTCTTCCTCCTCTCTTCAACTGGCCCCTGTTCTCCTCCTCTTCCTCCTCTCTTCATCTGGCCCCTGTTCTCCTCCTCTTCCTCCTCTCTTCAACTGGCCCCTGTTCTCCTCTTCCTCCTCTCTTCATCAACTGGCCCCTGTTCTCCTCCTCTTCCTCCTCTCTTCATCTGGCCCCTGTTCTCCTCCTCTTCCTCCTCTCTTCAACTGGCCCCTGTTCTCCTCACAAAACAACTATAAATTGTCTCCATAAACTTGCCCAGTGATTTAAAGTAATGATAATTAGTGGACATTTAGAAAACATTGTAATGAGATGGGACAATAGCCTGCTACGGTGCGTTTCCATTGAACTGTGTTGTCATAGAAACAAACAACACATTCCCATCTAGTGTCTTGGAGGTGTTTCCATGATCTATTTAGTCTGCCCTCCCACCTATCTGTTTCTTGTCTCAGGTAGCCTCCGAAAGCCAGCATGGACAGAATGTAATAATTTACTAATGAGCCATATTCTAATAATTCTCATGTGCCAAAGTGTCGCCATGGTGAAACTTGCACTCCTGTAGATCTGGAATAATTGGATGGTGAAACAGGAAGACCAGAGATGCCTCGTCCCTGATTGGCAGATGAGTGGCAAACCTGATTAGAAGCACTTGTTGCTCATTGGTTGTTCCCTACAAATGCTGTTTTGAAGATTATTTTTTTTTTTACCTACACACTGAAGAAGGCTGCAAAAGCGGAAACATCTGTGTACGCTATCCTTGATGCAGTGAAAATAATAGAAATTGAAACATTTAAGTAAGCTTGATTCAACAAGTGTTTAGAATTAAATGTGGAGTCTAGCTTATAGTTTGTTACGTGATGACATCACATGCCCCTCATACCTTAAAAATTGTACTTGTGGAAAAGTTTTCCGCTGTAAAGAAAGTTGGACTACAGAGAGATTGTTGAGCGGAGAACATTTCTCCTATAGCTGCCGTTTCTGTATTTAGATTTTTTTTTGCCTTATTGCTTTTGTCAAATGAACCTGGGTCAATGCAAACCTACCGACAGTCTCTCTTTTCTGCTCCGCTCTTCTTTTATTCAAGCTGGGTGACGTTTCACAACTCTAGATGTCATTTTCAATAGACCGCCCCTCCTTGCTTCCCTCCCTTGCCCGCTTCCCTGTCACCTCCTCCCTCTTTCCCTTCCCCTCCAACACGGAAACCTTCTCTCCCTTTCCCTCGCTATTTCCCCTCCTCTCTTTCCCCGTCTCCCCCTCCTCTCTTTCCCCGTCTCCCCCTCCTCTCTTTCCCCGTCTCCCCCTCCTCTCTTTCCCCGTCTCCCCCTCCTCTCTTTCCCCGTCTCCCCCTCCTCTCTTTCCCCGTCTCCCCCTCCTCTCTTTCCCCGTCTCCCCCTCCTCTCTTTCCCCGTTTCCCCCTCCTCTCTTTCCCCGTCTCCCCCTCCTCTCTTTCCCCGTCTCCCCCTCCTCTCTTTCCCCGTCTCCCCCTCCTCTCTTTCCCCGTCTCCCCCTCCTCTCTTTCCCCGTCTCCCCCTCCTCTCTTTCCCCGTCTCCCCCTCCTCTCTTTCCCCGTCTCCCCCTCCTCTCTTTCCCCGTCTCCCCCTCCTCTCTTTCCCCGTCTCCCCCTCCTCTCTTTCCCCGTCTCCCCCTCCTCTCTTTCCCCGTCTCCCCCTCCTCTCTTTCCCCGTCTCCCCCTCCTCTCTTTCCCCGTCTCCCCCTCCTCTCTTTCCCCGTCTCCCCCTCCTCTCTTTCCCCGTCTCCCCCTCCTCTCTTTCCCCGTCTCCCCCTCCTCTCTTTCCCCGTCTCCCCCTCCTCTCTTTCCCCGTCTCCCCCTCTACTTCCCCTCCTCTCTTCGCCTCATCTCTCCATCGGTCTTCCTCTCCAACTGTAACCTCTCCTCTCTCCCCAGTGGTGTCGATGCAGGAGGAGATCTCTCAGATGAAGAAGAAGCTCCAGACAGGGAAACAGACTCCTCCCCAGGACAAGGTCCCCAAAAACAGGAGGAAGAGGGGCGGCTTCCTGGAAAGGTCAGGGGTCACACTAACACCCAAAAGTCAAACCCAGAGGTCAGTTATTACAAAATACATCTCTTAATTTCTCTTCGTCTAATTTTCTTCCTTTTCTGTCTGTCCTTTTACATATCTTCTCCTCTCTCTCTTCTCTTTCTCAGAGGTCAGAGTTTTTATATGGAATCTTTTCCTAAATACACCAATAAAACCACTGATCATTATAACAGAATGTGATGTCACTAAGGCGCCTTCAGAGAGGATTCATACCCCTTGACTTTTTCCACATTCTGTTACAAAGTGGGCTTAAAATGGATAATTTTTTGTTTTGTCCATTACATGTTAGAATAACCTTTTGTCAACTTGCTTGTTGATCATTGCTAGACAACCATTTTCAGGTCTTGCCATAGATTTGAAAGCAGATTTATGTCAAAACTGTGACTCAGGAACATTCAGTCTTCTTGGTAAGCAACTCCAGTGTAGATATGGCCTTGTGTTTTAGGTTATTGTCCTGCTGAAAGGTGATTTCCTCTCCCAGTCTATTGGAAGCAGACTGAACCAGGTTTCCCTCAAGGATTTTGCCTGTGCTTATCTCCATTCCGTTTCTTTTTATCCAGAAAAATTCCCCAGTCCTTAATACAAGCATACCCATAACATGATGCAGCCACCACTGTGCTTGAAAATATGGAGGGTGGTACTCCATAATGTGTTGGATATGTCCCAAACAACATTGTATTCAGGACAAAAAAGTGAAATGCTTTGCCACAATTTGTATTAATTTAGTGCCTTGTTGCAAACAGGATGCATATTTATGGAATATTTTAATTCTGTTCAGGCTTCCTTTTCACTTTTTCAGTTAGGTTAATATTATGGAGTAACGTTTGTTGATCCATGCTCAGTTTCCTCTTATTAAGTTCTGTGACTGTAAAAGTCACCATTGGCCTCATGGTGAAATCCCTGAGTGGTTTCCTTCCTCGTTAGGAAGGACGCCTGTATCTTAGTAGTGACTGGATGTATTGATACACCTTCCAAAGTGTAATTAATAACTTCACTCTGTTCAAAGGGATATTCAGCATATGCTTCTTTTATATAAAAAAAATAATAATAATAATATCGACCAATCGGTGCCCTTTAAGGCATTGGAAAACCTCCCTGGTCTTTGTGGTTTAAATTTACTGTGCTATTGAGTGACCTTACAGATACTTGTACATGTAGGGTACAGAGACGAAATCGTCAATCAAAATCATTTACTGTGCAACACTATTATTACACACTGAGTCCATGCAACTTATTATGTGACTTGTTAAGCACATGTTTACTCCTGAACTTAATTAGGCTTGCCATAACAAAGGGCTTGAATACTTATTGACCCAAGATAGTTCAGCTTTCATTTTAAATATATTTGTAAAAATTTCATGAGACATCATTCCACTATGACATTATGGGGCATTGTGTGCAGCAGGCCAGTGACAATAATAAATGTAATCTGTTTTAAATTCAGGCTGAAACAAAATGTGGAACAAATCAAGTGGTGAAAACTCTGGGGGGCTCTGGGAGGGCTCTGTATGTTCTCAGTGAGGGCAGAATGACCTGTCTACTCCTCTCTCCCCTCTATGTTCTCAGTGAGGGCAGAATGACCTGTCTTCTCTCCGCTCCCTCCCCGCTCTCTCCCCTCGCGCTCTCCTCCCTCCCTCTGTCTCCTCTCCTTCTTTTCCTAAATATTCTCTGAGGGCAGAATGACCTCCTGTAGTCTTTCCTCTGTCTCTGTGAATGGATGGGGGGGATAATGCGTTACTCAACACTAACCACTTAGCCGTAGTTTCACTCACCACACCGTCCAACATAGCTGCCTCTGATTGGGCCGGCAGGCTTGTGGTCTGACGGTTGTTCTGTGTGGTCGACAGGGTGACGTTTGCGTGCTCGGTGTGTAAGTTCCGTTCGTTCTACCACGAGGACATGGCGGCCCACCTGGAGAGCAAGTTCCACAAAGATCACTTCAAGTTCCTGTCCAGTCAGCTGTCCAAACCCACCACAGACTTCTTACAGGTACACACACACAATCAAAGGCGGACACACAGGCAGACACACACACACACACACAAAGGCAGACACACACACACACACACACACACACACAAAGGCAGACACACACACACAAAGGCAGACACACACACACAAAGGAAGACACACACACACAATCAAAGGCGAACACACAGGCATACACACACACACACCCACACCCAATCAAAGGTGGACACACACAGGCAGACCCATGCAGATGGGGACACACACAGGCAGACCCATGCAGATGGGGACACACACAGGCATACCCATGCAGATGGGGACAGTCACTCAATCTTCTGTAAGATTCCCGTGTGTTTTGAGCGGCCCCCCCCCTCTTACTGTGTGTGTCCACACCAGGAGTACCTGAACAACAAGTATAAGAAGACGGAGCAGAGGACCAGTCAGATGGAGAACCACTGTGCTGCCATCTGTCAAGTCTACAAGGAACAGGACCTCACCAGGCGTAAGGACAGCAGTGTGTTTGTGGTGTCTACCAGGGTTTCCGTTTGTCGCTAATAGCGGGCTATTGTGACATAATGCATTTTGACTTTCCCACCAATGAAAATACCAGTGAATAAACTGGTGGTTTAAGCTCAGACAGCTGTTTGTTGCTGCTGATTTTAAGATCAGACAGCTGTTTGTTGCTGCTGATTTAAGATCAGACAGCTGTTTGTTGCTGCTGATTTTAAGATCAGACAGCTGTTTGTTGCTGCTGATTTTAAGATCAGACAGCTGTTTGTTGCTGCTGATTTTAAGATCAGACAGCTGTTTGTTGCTGCTGATTTTAAGATCAGACAGCTGTTTGTTGCTGCTGATTTAAGATCAGACAGCTGTTTGTTGCTGCTGATTAAAGATCAGACAGCTGTTTGTTCCTGCTGATTTTAAGATCAGACAGCTGTTTGTTGCTGCTGGAGTAAAACATGTCTGTTTAATAAGACCAGTTATTGCGCAACAATCACAACAACCTACTTTGTAATGAGCTGGAGGCCGTATGAATCTTTTGAAAACATGCACTTCATTCTGTGAAATGTGTTTTACCACATACTGAGGCATGTCTTGCCTCGCTTCAAAGTAGCCAGAATCCAACCAAACGTAACAGGCAGTTAGTTATCTGATAGACTTCCTATTGCCATTGAAACCAGTTGCCCCTTTCTCCTGTTCTATTGGTTTTCAAATCAACTTTCAGGTTTAAAGTTTGGAGAAGCAAATTTTCACCTTTTTAAAAAAAAATCACATTTATAACAAAACATTCCATGTATTCTCGCATTTGCAGACTAGTGTTTATAGAGCTTACTATTCCTCATGTGGTGATTGGATATACATAATTTTGCCTAATAGTAGGCCTTAGAGTAGACACAGGCGATATATTACATTTGTTTTCTCCTTTCTTTGCACAGGAAAATGTTGGCCTTTTTTTTTTTCATAAACACATTTCATGCAATTCTACCAAACTTTAGAGACATTAGCAGAGAGACTGGAGACATTAGCAGAGAGACTGGAGACATTAGCAGAGAGACTGGAGACATTAGCAGAGAGACTGGAGACATTAGCAGAACCTTTATTAATAGGACATTTACATGATCGCCTACTCTGCTGACAAACGGATCAATAAAAAGCTAATTTGTAGGCTAATTAGGATATATAATTTTTGGCAATTAAAATGTACTTTAGGGGGAAGCCTCCCCCGAGCCTTATGGACACTCCGCCTATGTATTGTATCATCTTCACATTGCAGTTGAGTTACATGTTCGGTTACGAGGTAATTACCATCTAAATGTTATTATTATTATTTATTACTGAACCGTGGGCGGACGACCTAATCAGGTAATGCAACCGATGCTTACGGGTCTGGTACGTTTCTTTAAACGTCCGGGAGATGAAAACGCTGCCGGTCAAATATCCGGCGCTACGTTTTCCAAACGGAAACCATGTTGTGAACGTACTGTGTGTTGTGAACGTACTGTGTGTTGTGAACGTACTGTGTGTTGTGAACGTACTGTGTGTTGTGAACGTACTGTGTACTCTGTGTGTGTGTGTGTGTTGCGTACGTACGTACTGTGTTGTGAACGTACTGTGTTGTGAACGTACTGTGTGTTGTGAACGTACTGTGTACTCTGTGTGTGTGTGTGTGTGTTGCGTACGTACGTACTGTGTTGTGAACGTACTGTGTTGTGAACGTACTGTGTTGTGAACGTACTGTGTACTCTGTGTGTGTGTGTGTGTTGCGTACGTACGTACTGTGTTGTGAACGTACTGTGTGTTGTGAATGTACTGTGTTGTGAACGTACTGTGTGTTGTGAATGTACTGTGTGTTGTGAACGTACTGTGTTGTGAACGTACTGTGTACTCTGTGTGTGTGTGTGTTGCGTACGTACTGTGTGTGTTGTGTACGTACTGTGTGTGTGTTGCGTACGCACTGTGTGTGTGTGTGTTGCGTACGCACTGTGTGTGTGTTGCGTACGCACTGTGTGTGTGTTGCGTACGCACTGTGTGTGTGTTGCGTACGCACTGTGTGTGTGTGTGTTGCGTACGCACTGTGTGTGTGTGTGTGTTGCGTACGCACTGTGTGTGTGTTGCGTACGCACTGTGTGTTACTCTTCTGTGGAACAGGGTGGATTTGTAAAGGTTTTCTCTGTGTTTCTCTTCTCTGCTGGTCCAACTGTTTCCCTGTTTCTCCCTCTGTAACAGAGTTGGGTATGGAACACTTCATGAAGAAGGTGGAGGCAGCCCACTGTGCAGCCTGTGACCTATTCATCCCCATGCAGTTCTACGTCATACAGAAACACCTCAAGTCCCCCGACCACAACTTCAACCGCAAGGTCAGTACACAGCTCAGTGTATAGTGACTGATACCAGGTCAGTACACAGCTCAGTGTATAGTGACTGATACCAGGTCAGTGTATAGTGACTGATACCAGGTCAGTACACTGCACAGCTCAGTGTATAGTGACTGATACCAGGTCAGTACACTGCACAGCTCAGTGTATAGTGACTGATACCAGGTCAGTACACAGCTCAGTGTATAGTGACTGATACCAGGTCAGTACACAGCTCAGTGTATAGTGACTGATACCAGGTCAGTACACAGCTCAGTGTATAGTGACTGATACCAGGTCAGTACACAGCTCAGTGTATAGTGACTGATACCAGGTCAGTACACAGCTCAGTGTATAGTGACTGATACCAGGTCAGTACACAGCTCAGTGTATAGTGACTGATACCAGGTCAGTACACAGCTCAGTGTATAGTGACTGATACCAGGTCACTACACAGCTCAGTGTATAGTGACTGATACCAGGTCAGTACACAGCTCAGTGTATAGTGACTGATACCAGGTCACTACACAGCTCAGTGTATAGTGACTGATACCAGGTCACTACACAGCTCAGTGTATAGTGACTGATACCAGGTCAGTACACAGCTCAGTGTATAGTGACTGATACCAGGTCACTACACAGCTCAGTGTATAGTGACTGATACCAGGTCAGTAACCAGTTCAGTGTATAGTGACTGATACCAGGTCAGTAACCAGTTCAGTGTATAGTGACTGATACCAGGTCAGTACACAGCTCAGTGTATAGTGACTGATACCAGGTCAGTACACAGCTCAGTGTATAGTGACTGATACCAGGTCAGTACACAGCTCAGTGTATAGTGACTGATACCAGGTCACTACACAGCTATACAGTATAGTGACTGATACCAGGTCAGTACACAGCTCAGTGTATAGTGACTGATACCAGGTCAGTACACAGCTCAGTGTATAGTGACTGATACCAGGTCACTACACAGCTCAGTGTATAGTGACTGATACCAGGTCACTACACAGCTCAGTGTATAGTGACTGATACCAGGTCAGTACACAGCTCAGTGTATAGTGACTGATACCAGGTCAGTACACAGCTCAGTGTATAGTGACTGATACCAGGTCACTACACAGCTCAGTGTATATTGACTGTAGGGGCAGGATGATACCAGGTCAGTACACAGCTCAGTGTATAGTGACTGATACCAGGTCAGTACACAGCTCAGTGTATAGTGACTGATACCAGGTCACTACACAGCTCAGTGTATATTGACTGATACCAGGTCACTACACAGCTCAGTGTATATTGACTGATACCAGGTCACTACACAGCTCAGTGTATAGTGACTGATACCAGGTCACTACACAGCTCAGTGTATAGTGACTAAAACCAGGTCAGTACACAGCTCAGTGTATAGTGACTGATACCAGGTCAGTACACAGCTCAGTGTATATTGACTGTAGGGGCAGGATGATACCAGGTCAGTACACAGCTCAGTGTATATTGACTGTAGGGCAGGATGATACCAGGTCACTACACAGCTCAGTGTATGTTGACTGTAGGGGCAGGATGATACCAGGTCAGTACACAGCTCAGTGTATAGTGACTGATACCAGGTCAGTACACAGCTCAGTGTATATTGACTGTGGGGCAGGATGAGACCAGGTCAGTACACAGCTCAGTATATGTTGACTGTAGGGGCAGGATGATACCAGGTCAGTACACAGCTCAGTGTATAGTGACTGATACCAGGTCAGTACACAGCTCAGTGTATGTTGACTGTAGGGCAGGATGAGACCAGGTCACTACACAATATAAACCCTGCTTGGTTGAGATTGACAGGGAGCACTACACAATATAAACCCTGCTTGGTTGAGATTGGCAGGGAGCACTACACAATATAAACCCTGCTTGGTTGAGATTGGCAGGGAGCACTATACAATATAAACCCTGCTTGGTTGGATACAGAAGATTTGGAGGAACCAGTACTTTTTTTATAATTTTTTTTTGCTCTGCCCTCTCTGACCTTTCCCCCACTGACTCCTGTGTGACCTTTGCTTCCTGCGTGACCCCAGGGTATGATGGAGCAGTCTAAGAGGGCCAGTCTGTCAGTGGCTCGCAGCATCCTCAACCACAAAATCATCGGAAAGAAGCTGGAGAGTTACCTCAAGGTACACAAACGCCTATCTCACACATAACCCCCCCCCCCCCCCCCACCTTAGAAACACTGACTCTCTGTGCCTCACACACTCATTCACTCACTCACAATCTCTCTCTGACCCTGCCCTTCCTCTCTCCTCTCTGCAGGGTGAGAACCCCTTCCTCGGTAACCAGGACGACCAGGACCCAGAGGACTCAATGATTATGGAGGTGTCAGAGGCTGAGCTGACCAATGAGAGCCTGGCGGAGACCACCAAGGAAGAGGCGGGGCCAGAGACATCGCAGGAGGCCACCGGGGCTGATGGGGTAGAGGAGGAGAAGATGGAGGAGGGGGGAGTGGCGGTAGCAGATGGAGGGGAGGAAGAGGCGCAAGTAGAGAAGCCAGCGGGAGGAGAGGGGGACACGCAGGGTGAGGAGGAGACGCAGGATGAGGGGGAGGCTGAGGGAGAGCTGGAGCAGGTAGGAGAGGAAGAGGAGGAAGGGTTTGAAGTAGGAGATGAGTTTGGAGAGGAGGATGAGGGAGTGGAAGGAGAGCTGGGAGAGGAAGAGGAGGATGAAGGAGTGGGAGGAGAGGATGAGAGTGTGGCGGTAGAGAAGAAAGACGAGGATGCTGACGTGGTCGTCATAGAGTGACCTTTACTCTCAATGACCCTTTGACCTCCCTCTGGACCAATTAATACAGCCCTCTCTCCCCTGTCCAGCCAATCCCACTCTACCCCTTCCACAAACAGCCAATCAGATTCATTTATACTTACCCCACCCCCTCCATTCAGAACCGATACTCACTAATAAACTTCTGATACATCTGTTTTCATATATAGTTTCTCTTCTGTGTAAGTAGACTTTTTTTGTTGTGCCTTTTGAATCTGTCGGTCTGTGTTGGGATATTTTGACAATGTTTCAGTGGGTAGAGGACCGTGAACTTAGTGTTATTGATATGACACACCCCCTACCTGGTATTACTACTGGACGCACCCCCTGTCCGTCATAGCTAGATTCCCAGGAAGTCTGAGCTGATTGGTTCGTCTCTTATCGACTCCTCCCAAACGTGCAAAAACTTATTTGAAATGTATTTGTTGGTGTGTTTAGATGGAAAGACGGGGCAGGATTTAGTTTTACAGACGGTTGCTGTTGTCATCCATGTTCTTTTTTGGACAGATGAGAATAAATGTTTAAAATGTTTATCTGTTGGTTTGGTTTCTTTGTTTGAGCTGATTTTCTTCTAGCCTGATCTCAGATCTTTGTGCTCTTGACAATTCCATTGCTGTTTGTCAAGACACACGACAAAGAATTATAGTCGGCATGATCGCACAAACAGACTGGCTGATGTTCTGGGTTTAGATTAGAATACGATCAAGGGTCAAATTCTTTCTTTACACATATGGTTAAAAGGCTCAGGACAACCTTAACACGACACTGTAAATCCAATCATTCACATTGGGTGCAGCAGGATGGCGGCAGGCAGTGGTTAGAGCGTTGGGCCAGTAACCCGGAAGGTTGCTGGATCCAATCCCCGAGCTGACGAGGTAAAAATCTGTCTTTCTGCCCCTGAGCAAGACCGTTAACCCACTGTTCCCCGGGTGCTGAAGACGTCGATTTTAAGGCAGCCCCCCCACACCTCTCTAATTCAGATGGATTGGGTTAAATGCGGAAGACATATTTGTTGAATACATTGTTGTTTAACTGACTAGGTATCCCCCAAAGTAGTATTTTGTTTAAAAGGGCTTTTGGCAGTTACTACATACGTTTTTGGACTTCTAAATGACTGTGTACCCATTAATTCATGAACATCACTTCTAAATGACTGTGTACCCATTAATTCATGAACATCACTTCTAAAGGAACATGTACCCATTAATTCATGAACATCACTTCTAAATTAACGTGTACCCATTAATTCATGAAGAACATCACTTCTAAATGAACATGTACCCATTAATTCATGAAGAACATCACTCCTAAATGAACGTGTACCCATTAATTCATGAAGAACATCACTCCTAAATGAACGTGTACCCATTAATTCATGAAGAACATCACTCCTAAATGAACGTGTACCCATTAATTCATGAAGAACATGTACCCATTAATTCATGAACATCTCTTCTAAACGCCTCCATGAGCTTTTAGTTCAGTTGTCATACCTTATCAGAATCCGAAATATAAGCTTATTTTACTCCAATGTTTAAAACTATAATTTTGATATCATGGATGGTCAGTCCTTGCATCCATTGCTCTGTGAATTTGAGTGGTTATATTTCTGCAGTCCCATCCCTTGGCTTTTTTACTGAAACAGGAGCAGGCTTTGTTATTTCTGCTACTTTAAGGTCTTGTCTTAATGTGTAACAGCATTCTGCATAATACAATCTTGTTGACTATGACGACCATGAATCAACTAAAAGGAAGGAACAAGTGGGCTGTATGCATCAAGTGGGCTGTATGCAACAAGTGGGCTGTATGCATCAAGTGGGCTGTATGCATCAAGTGGGCTGTATGCATCAAGTGGGCTGTATGCATCAAGTGGGCTGTATGCATCAAGTGGGCTGTATGCATCAAGTGGGCTGTATGCATCAAGTGGGCTGTATGCAACAAGTGGGCTGTATGCATCAAGTGGGCTGTATGCATCAAGTGGGCTGTATGCATCAAGTGGGCTGTATGCATCAAGTGGGCTGTATGCATCAAGTGGGCTGTATGCATCAAGTGGGCTGTATGCATCAAGTGGGCTGTATGCATCAAGTGGGCTGTATGCATCAAGTGGGCTGTATGCAACAAGTGGGCTGTATGCATCAAGTGGGCTGTATGCATCAAGTGGGCTGTATGCATCAAGTGGGCTGTGTGCATCAAGTGGGCTGTGTGCATCAAGTGGGCTGTATGCATCAAGTGGGCTGTATGCATCAAGTGGGCTGTGTGCATCAAGTGGGCTGTGTGCATCAAGTGGGCTGTGTGCATCAAGTGGGCTGTGTGCATCAAGTGGGCTGTATGCATCAAGTGGGCTGTATGCATCAAGTGGGCTGTATGCATCAAGTGGGCTGTATGCATCAAGTGGGCTGTGTGCATCAAGTGGGCTGTGTGCATCAAGTGGGCTGTATGCATCAAGTGGGCTGTATGCATCAAGTGGGCTGTATGCATCAAGTGGGCTGTATGCATCAAGTGGGCTGTATGCATCAAGTGGGCTGTATGCATCAAGTGGGCTGTGTGCATCAAGTGGGCTGTGTGCATCAAGTGGGCTGTGTGCATCAAGTGGGCTGTGTGCATCAAGTGGGCTGTGTGCATCAAGTGGGCTGTATGCATCAAGTGGGCTGTATGCATCAAGTGGGCTGTATGCATCAAGTGGGCTGTATGCATCAAGTGGGCTGTATGCATCAAGTGGGCTGTATGCATCAAGTGGGCTGTATGCATCAAGTGGGCTGTGTGCATCAAGTGGGCTGTGTGCATCAAGTGGGCTGTATGCATCAAGTGGGCTGTATGCATCAAGTGGGCTGTGTGCATCAAGTGGGCTGTGTGCATCAAGTGGGCTGTATGCATCAAGTGGGCTGTATGCATCAAGTGGGCTGTGTGCATCAAGTGGGCTGTGTGCATCAAGTGGGCTGTGTGCATCAAGTGGGCTGTATGCATCAAGTGGGCTGTATGCATCAAGTGGGCTGTGTGCATCAAGTGGGCTGTGTGCATCAAGTGGGCTGTGTGCATCAAGTGGGCTGTATGCATCAAGTGGGCTGTATGCATCAAGTGGGCTGTATGCATCAAGTGGGCTGTATGCATCAAGTGGGCTGTATGCATCAAGTGGGCTGTATGCATCAAGTGGGCTGTATGCATCAAGTGGGCTGTATGCATCAAGTGGGCTGTATGCATCAAGTGGGCTGTGTGCATCAAGTGGGCTGTGTGCATCAAGTGGGCTGTGTGCATCAAGTGGGCTGTGTGCATCAAGTGGGCTGTGTGCATCAAGTGGGCTGTGTGCATCAAGTGGGCTGTGTGCATCAAGTGGGCTGTATGCATCAAGTGGGCTGTATGCATCAAGTGGGCTGTGTGCATCAAGTGGGCTGTGTGCATCAAGTGGGCTGTATGCATCAAGTGGGCTGTATGCATCAAGTGGGCTGTATGCATCAAGTGGGCTGTATGCATCAAGTGGGCTGTACGCATCAAGTGGGCTGTACGCATCAAGTGGGCTGTACGCATCAAGTGGGCTGTACGCATCAAGTGGGCTGTACGCATCAAGTGGGCTGTGTGCATCAAGTGGGCTGTGTGCATCAAGTGGGCTGTATGCATCAAGTGGGCTGTATGCATCAAGTGGGCTGTATGCATCAAGTGGGCTGTATGCATCAAGTGGGCTGTATGCATCAAGTGGGCTGTATGCATCAAGTGGGCTGTATGCATCAAGTGGGCTGTGTGCATCAAGTGGGCTGTATGCATCAAGTGGGCTGTATGCATCAAGTGGGCTGTATGCATCAAGTGGGCTGTACGCATCAAGTGGGCTGTACGCATCAAGTGGGCTGTACGCATCAAGTGGGCTGTACGCATCAAGTGGGCTGTACGCATCAAGTGGGCTGTACGCATCAAGTGGGCTGTACGCATCAAGTGGGCTGTACGCATCAAGTGGGCTGTACGCATCAAGTGGGCTGTACGCATCAAGTGGGCTGTACGCATCAAGTGGGCTGTACGCATCAAGTGGGCTGTACGCATCAAGTGGGCTGTACGCATCAAGTGGGCTGTATGCGCTGTATCAAGTGGGCTGTATGCATCAAGTGGGCTGTATGCGCATCAAGTGGGCTGTATGTGCATCAAGTGGGCTGTATGCATCAAGTGGGCTGTATGCATCACAAGTGGGCTGTGTGCATCAAGTGGGCTGTATGCATCAAGTGGGCTGTATGCATCAAGTGGGCTGTATGCATCAAGTGGGCTGTATGCATCAAGTGGGCTGTACGCATCAAGTGGGCTGTATGCATCAAGTGGGCTGTGTGCATCAAGTGGGCTGTATGCATCAAGTGGGCTGTATGCATCAAGTGGGCTGTATGCGCATCAAGTGGGCTGTATGCGCATCAAGTGGGCTGTATGCATCAAGTGGGCTGTATGCATCAAGTGGGCTGTATGCATCAAGTGGGCTGTATGCATCAAGTGGGCTGTATGCATCAAGTGGGCTGTATGCATCAAGTGGGCTGTATGCATCAAGTGGGCTGTGTGCATCAAGTGGGCTGTATGCATCAAGTGGGCTGTACGCATCAAGTGGGCTGTGTGCATCAAGTGGGCTGTATGCATCAAGTGGGCTGTATGCATCAAGTGGGCTGTATGCATCAAGTGGGCTGTATGCATCAAGTGGGCTGTACGCATCAAGTGGGCTGTACGCATCAAGTGGGCTGTGTGCATCAAGTGGGCTGTATGCATCAAGTGGGCTGTACGCATCAAGTGGGCTGTATGCATCAAGTGGGCTGTATGCATCAAGTGGGCTGTATGCATCAAGTGGGCTGTATGCATCAAGTGGGCTGTATGCATCAAGTGGGCTGTGTGCATCAAGTGGGCTGTGTGCATCAAGTGGGCTGTGTGCATCAAGTGGGCTGTATGCATCAAGTGGGCTGTATGCATCAAGTGGGCTGTATGCATCAAGTGGGCTGTATGCATCAAGTGGGCTGTATGCATCAAGTGGGCTGTGTGCATCAAGTGGGCTGTATGCATCAAGTGGGCTGTATGCATCAAGTGGGCTGTATGCATCAAGTGGGCTGTATGCATCAAGTGGGCTGTATGCATCAAGTGGGCTGTGTGCATCAAGTGGGCTGTATGCATCAAGTGGGCTGTATGCATCAAGTGGGCTGTATGCATCAAGTGGGCTGTGTGCATCAAGTGGGCTGTGTGCATCAAGTGGGCTGTATGCATCAAGTGGGCTGTATGCATCAAGTGGGCTGTGTGCATCAAGTGGGCTGTATGCATCAAGTGGGCTGTGTGCATCAAGTGGGCTGTATGCATCAAGTGGGCTGTATGCATCAAGTGGGCTGTATGCATCAAGTGGGCTGTATGCATCAAGTGGGCTGTACGCATCAAGTGGGCTGTATGCATCAAGTGGGCTGTATGCATCAAGTGGGCTGTTCGCATCAAGTGGGCTGTATGCATCAAGTGGGCTGTATGCATCAAGTGGGCTGTACGCATCAAGTGGGCTGTATGCATCAAGTGGGCTGTATGCATCAAGTGGGCTGTATGCATCAAGTGGGCTGTATGCATCAAGTGGGCTGTGTGCATCAAGTGGGCTGTACGCATCAAGTGGGCTGTGTGCATCAAGTGGGCTGTGTGCATCAAGTGGGCTGTATGCATCAAGTGGGCTGTATGCATCAAGTGGGCTGTATGCATCAAGTGGGCTGTATGCATCAAGTGGGCTGTATGCATCAAGTGGGCTGTATGCATCAAGTGGGCTGTATGCATCAAGTGGGCTGTGTGCATCAAGTGGGCTGTACGCATCAAGTGGGCTGTACGCATCAAGTGGGCTGTGTGCATCAAGTGGGCTGTATGCATCAAGTGGGCTGTATGCATCAAGTGGGCTGTATGCATCAAGTGGGCTGTATGCATCAAGTGGGCTGTATGCATCAAGTGGGCTGTATGCATCAAGTGGGCTGTATGCATCAAGTGGGCTGTATGCATCAAGTGGGCTGTACGCATCAAGTGGGCTGTACGCATCAAGTGTAATACACTGAACAAAAATATAAATGCTCCATGCAACAATTTCAAAGATTTTACTGAGGTTCAGTTCATATGAGGAAATCAGTGAATGGAAATAAATCCATAGATTAGGGCCGAATGAATTTCACATGACTGGGAATACAGATATGCATCTGTTGGTCACAGATACGTTAAAAGAAAGGTAAGGGGCGTAGATCAAAAAACCAGTCCGTATCTGGTGTGACCTCCATTTGCCCAAATGCAGCGCAACACATCTCCTTCACATAGAGGTGATCAGGTTGTTGATTGTGGCCTGAGGTGTGTTGTCCCACTCCTCTTCAATGGCTGTGCGAAGTGGCTGGATATTGGCGGGAACTGGAACACGCTGTTGCACACGTCGATCCAGAGCATCCCAAACATGCTCAATGGGTGACATGTCTGGTGAGTATGCAGGCCACGGAAGAACTTGAACATTTTCAGCTTCCGGGAACTGTGAACAGATTCTTGCGACACGAGCCTTGCATTATACTGAAACATGAGGTGATCTTTTTTACAACTTTGACATTAAAAAAGGGAGATACTTAAGTCAGTTGTACAACTGAATGCCTTCAACTGAAATGTGTGGTGTTGTCACAAAACTGCACATTTAGTGGCCTTTTATTGTCCCCAGCACAAGGTGCACCGGTGTAATGATCATGCTGTTTAATCAGCTTCTTGATATGCCACACCTGTCAGGGGGATGGATTATCTTGGCAAAGGAGAAATGCTCACTAACAGGGATGTAAACAAATTTGTGCATAAAACTTGAGAGATTTAAGCTTTTTGTGCTTATGGAACATTTCTGGGATCTTTTATTTTAGCTCAGGAAACATAGGACCAACAATTTATATGTTGCGTTTCTATTTTTGTTCAGTGTAGGATCAGACACCGCCTGTCCCTATAATTTTGATCTGAAAGACCTGAACTCAGAGGATTGATACTACCAAAGATTGTCTATTATATTGACAAGATATTTGAGTGACCGCTTTAAAGATGGAAGACAGGTGGGAGAAGTCGAGATCAGGTGGGAAGGGAAAGGGGGATACCTTGTCAATTGCACAACTGAATGCATTCAACCGAAATGTGTCTTCCGCATTTAACCCAACCCCTCTGAATCAGAGATGTGTGGGCACTTGCCTTAATCGACATCCACGTCCCGGGAGTAGTTGTTGGGGGTTAACCGTCTTGCTCATCGGCAGAACGGCTGATTTTTCCACCTTGCTGGCTCTGGGATTCAAACCAGCGATATTTTGGTTGCTGGCCAAACCCTCTTAGCCAATGTCAGGGCAGAAACATGTGTGAACAACAGTCCATGGAGATAGATAGCAGATTCATCATTGTATCTGTGCCATTATAGTGTCTGTGAGGGCATGAGCAGCGCCATTGAGTCTATCTCCATTATGAAGTAGTTCTTTTTTTGTTCTTCATTAGCGGACCGCTCCCAATTCATAGGAATCACCCCCCAGGTGGCTACTTTAAAATGGTGGAGGCCCTCAATGGCAATGCTAAAGCGGTTTATATCCATGATGAGTCTTCTATCGCTATGACAACAGGCACAACTCCAATAAAAATGTTTTGCCACGTGCGTCCATATCAGTACATTCAAGAACAATTTAACCATTAACAAACTTCTATTTGATCAAATAAGCCTCACGTAGCAAATGAGCAATTACATGTTTTGTTGACCAAATTCGACACTAATTGACCTCCAAACAAACATTTCTCACTTCGTGGCATTATTTTCGTGTATACATTTTGGGCGGAGTAAACCTCTCACTTCGCCTTTTCCTCTCTGATACTACCATACTTGTGATTAATTGACCACTAGGTGGAGGGCTCACTCCACTATAGGTGGAATTAATTGCGTTTCTTCAAGGTAAAATTTACCATAACATGAGTTTATTATAAGAGTATTAAGAACCTATAGTTTATAAGATTATGTGATTTATAGAAGGTGAAATTATGCAATTGTTACAATATCTATCACAAATTATCCAGTCCATTGACAGTGTGTGGTTACGCGAAAATAGGGCAATTAATTGTGATGCTATGTATGGCCATTTATGCAGACCAGTGTATATTGGGAATTTGTCTATAATAATTTTCAGTGTTTGAAGTTATTGCATGGTATTGCCTGTTCCGGGAGACAGAGGGGATTCGTTCGTGGAGAGGTGACATTCCTCCGAATGACGTCCTGACGTTCCCCCTACGTCTGACGTCACTGACGTCGAACGGGGCTGTTTGTTCTGGATTCAGGGGTGAGGAAGACCTGCGCGCGCTGACAACCGACAGAAAAAGGTAAATAAACGTGTTTTGGGGTGTCGCTCCACCGATACCGGTAGGGTAAACGAAGGCATTCAATCTCAGGAATCCGATAAAACACTCAGAACCACACTCGGTGCATTATTTCGGTTGGTGTCAGTGCGCGAGGTGCCTAGCGGGGCATGGACTGTCTTATCACAGGCCTGTCGCCGGTGCGGGCGCACGGGAAGATGAATATTCTCTGTATTTACGTTACCTGATTTGCAGTTTATTGCACATCTTGTGTTTTCGTAATCTATGCTCCTTGGTGGTACATTAACGGTGTTTTTCAGGGGCATGGGCACTCCCTGTTGTCATTGCGCACGGTAGTTGGGGGACGGTAGCAGGCTAACGTTAGTAGCTAGCTAGGTTGTTTGTTTGTAGCCCCGTAGGCCGTATTCTTGACAGAAGTTACGCCTGGTTTGGGGCGTATTTTACGCTCCGTGGCGCTGAAAGCACGTGAAATACGACGTAGTTTTTTTTTCTAGAATAACGTCACAGTCCAAGTTGTATTCTGAAAGGGTGTTTACGTACGGAGCTGTCAGAAAAATGCTGACAGCGATCATGACTAGCTGTTGTATCTCTAGACCAGGGGTCCCAAACTTTTGCAGGTTTAAATTTTTATTTCCTGCAATTCTACACATGTTGTCATGGCGTGCAAATAATATTTAGCAGTTGTAAAACACATTTCTTACCATTCTATACATTTGCCCAATATCTAATGTGTATTCGTGTGATATTTGAGTGACAAAAAAATAACTATCTATGGGCTAAAAGTTACCTGACATGAGCTACTTGATCTGGACATTTCTGACAAGTTATAAATAGTTCTCTAAGGTCTGTAATGACTAAGAAGACGAGAGGAACTGATGATGTACTACCCAATTTAGAGATGACAATTTTCAAGAGTAAGTTTTTAAAGCTGGACTGAGTTCCTAAAATAAATAAATAACCTGTGGCGACCCCTCCACAGTTGGGGAACCACTGCCCAAGACAACAGTAGCTATTGACAAGAGAACTGAATATCCAATGTAAAACTAATTTTTACCAAAGAACTGAGTAACCATCTTTACCACGTTACCAACCATATACTGAACCCAAAAAGTCAGTTAAACAGTCATTTCCTGTGGATATTTTGTCTCAAATTTCGGGCAGCAGAAGGACAACTGCACAGACAAACGGTAGAGTAAGTTTAAATGTAATTTTATCCAATATCCTGAAACATTTACACAGGATTTTTCACACAAATGTCTTAGGCTGTTTATACCAATTAATTGTGTATTACAGCCTGATTAATCAGACTATTGGTTATCTAGCTAGTTAAAACTATTTAAAGTTAATGTTATTTGAGGGTAGAAGCCTATATGGTCTGGAGAAATGTTCGTAGCTAAAATGACCCACTTGCTGTGAGATTGGGTTCCAATGTTTTGACAGTGTTGGGTTCGTTGTTGTCAATTATGGTGTGTGTTTTCCTCCAATAACATAAGCAGTAAAACATCATGCTTTACCCCACAGGTGTTAGTCATTCCACGGAGGGCCGAGTGTCTGTGGGTTTTTGCTCCTCCCTTGTACTTGATTGATGAATTAAGGTCACTGATTAGTAAGGAACTCTCCCTCACCTGGTTGTTTTGGTCTTAATTGAAAGGGAAAAAAAAAAAAAACAGCAGACACTAGGCTCTCCGTGGAATGAGTTTGACTCCCCTGCTTTACCCTGTCTGTCTCTCTCTGCTGTGGGTAGAGACTTAGACAAAGGCTCTCATTTACAACGATTGTTAGTCACATGGAGACATGACTACTTGTTTTCACTGTTTCATCATGACAGACAGACGCTCTGCATCTTGTTGTCTTTGCCTATGCAAATGTCAGTGTAGTCAGAAAGTATTCAGACCCCTTGACTTTTTCCACATTTTGTTACGTTACAGCCTTATTATAAAATTGATTAAATATTTTTTTCCCCTCATCAATCTACACACAATACCCCATAATGACATCACAATACCCCATAATGACATCACAATACCTCATAATGACATCACAATACCCCATAATGACAAAGCAAAAACATTTTTTTTAAAATAAATGTTAGCAAATTGATACTGAAATATCACATTATTCAGACCCTTTACTCAGTACTTTGTTGAAGCTCCTTTGGCAGCGATTACAGCCATGAATCTTCTTGGGTATGACGCTACAAGCTTGGCACACCTGTATTTGGGGAGTTTCTCACATTCTTCTCTGCAGATATTCTCAAGCTCTGTCAGGTTGGATGGGGAGCGTCACTGCACATTTATGTTCAGGTTTCTCCAGAGATATTCGATCGGGTTCAAGTCTGGGCTCTGGCTGGGTCACTCACGTCACTCAAGACGTGTCCCAAAGTCACTTCTGCGTTGTCTTGGCTGTGTGCTTAGGGTCGTTCGCCCCAGTCTGAGGTTCTGAGCGCCCTGGAGCAGGTTTTCATCAAGGATCTCTCTGTACTTTGCTCCATTCATCTTTCCCACAATCCTGACTAGTCTCCCAGTCCCTGCCGCTGAAAAACATCCCAACAGCATGATGCTGCCACTGCCACGCTTCACCGTAGGGATGGTGCCGGGTTTCCTCAAGACGTGATGCTTGGCATTCAGGCCAAAGAGTTCAATCTTGGTTTCATCAGACCAGAGAATTTTGTTTCTAATGGTCTGAGAGTTCTTTGGGTGCCTTTTGGCAAACTCCAAGCGGGCTGTCATGAGCATTTTATTGAGGAGTAGCTTCTATCTGGCCACTCTACCATAAAGGCCTGACTGGTAGGATGCTGCAGAGATGGTTGTCCTTCTAGAAGGTTCTCCCATCGCCACAGAGGAACTCAGGAGCTCTGTTAGAGTAACCATCGGGTTCTTGGTCACCTCGCTGACCAAGGCCCTTCTCCCCTGATTGCTCAGTTTGGCCGGGCGGACAACTCTAGGGAGAGTCTTGGTGGTTCCAAACATCTTACATTTTAGGAATGATGGAGGCCACTGTGTTCTTGGGGACCGTCAATGCTGCAGAAATGTTTTGGTACCCTTCCCCAGATCTGTGCCCCGACATAATCTGTCTCTGAGTTCTATGGACAATTCCTTCGACCTCGTGGCTTGGTTTTTGCTCTGACAACTGTGGGACCTTATATAGACAGTTGTGTGCCTTTCCAAATCATGTCCAATCAATTGAATTTACCACAAGACAATCAATGGAAACCTGAGCTCAATTTCGAGTCTCATAGCAAACGGTTTGACTACTTATGTAAATAAGGTATTTCTGTATTTTTTTTATTTTATACAAATTGTCTAAAAACCTGTTCGCCTCTGTCGTTATGAGGTATTGTGTGTAGATTGCAGAGAACATTTTATTTATTTATTTAATACATTTTAGAATAAGGCTGTAACAAAATGTGGAAAAGACAACGGGTCTGAATACTTTCCAAAATGCACCGTACACTACGCCTTCTAGACACACCACACACACGGCTGACGTACAGTCACACTACAACCCTTCTCTTCTCTATATTCCCCCCCCCCCCCACCAGTGTTGTGATTCCTTGTCCTTCTACAGCTCTCTCTCAGACCCCCTGTACTCCCCTTGTCAACCAACCAAAGACTGGTTTGTCTCTGTTTCTCTCTCCACCAGTGTTGTGATTCCTTGTCCTTCTACATATCTTTCTCTCTTTCAGACCCCGTCTACTCCCCTCGTCAAACAACCGAAGACTGGTCGGTCTCTCTGTTTCTCTCTCTCTCCACCAGTGTTGTGATTGCTTGTCCTTCTACATTTCTCGCTCGCTCTCTCTCAGACCCCCTCTACCCCCCTCTTCAACCAACAAACCAAAGGAAGTTTAGCCACTCTCTCCTGCCCCCCCTCCAGGTCACTACTCCACCCTTCTCGTCAACCAACCAACCAAAGGAAGACTGGCCCCTCTCTCCTGCCCCCCTCCAGGTCACTACTCTACCTCTCCATTCTGAGAGATGACACTCCCTCTGGACTAGACCAAGCCTGCACCACACCAGACAAACATGTAAGTCCAGCTGTAAGCTAGCAGCCTGTGTGTGTGTGTGTGTGTTCTAGGCTAATGAACAACCTACTAGGACTAAACATCATCATTAGGGAAAGGGGGAGACCTAGTCAGTTGCACAACTGAATGCATTCCAAAATGGGCTCTGGATTCAAACCTGTCTTGAAGGTTGGTAGGTGTATTTATGTCAGGCTAATGAGTAAACGACTACTACACATAATCATTAGATAGTGATGGGGGGGGGGACTGATGCAGTTACATATTTTAAAGATGTATCCTAACGTTTTGACAGTATCCTAATATTAGTTTTGCGCTGGTTGGCTGTGCCTGCACCAAAACTACAGTAGTTTTCCTTCATAGCTTTGTTCTTCATCTTCTTTTTATGTTGGGAGTCAATTAGTTTTCAGCACTTTTATTTCCATGACTGATCAACACTTGGCTCGTTCTTGTCCCTCTGCAGCAGACATATGGTGAGCAATATGTTTGGAACATCAAATCGCAATAAAATCCCAGTGTTGAATCACAATACATATAGAATCCTGAGAATCACAATACATATAGAATCACAATACGTATAGAATCCTGAGAATCACAATGCGTATAGAATCCTGAGAATCACAATGCGTATAGAATCCTGAGAATCACAATACATATAGAATCACAATACGTATAGAATCCTGAGAATCACAATGCGTATAGAATCACTATACGTATAGAATCACAATACGTATAGAATCACAATGCGTATAGAATCCTGAGAATCACAATACATATAGAATCCTGAGAATCACAATGCGTATAGAATCCTGAGAATCACAATACATATAAAATCACAATACATATAGAATCCTGAGAATCACAATACATATAGAATCACAATGCGTATAGAATCCTGAGAATCACAATACATATAGAATCACAATGCGTATAGAATCCTGAGAATCACAATACATATAGAATCACAATACGTATAGAATCCTGAGAATCATAATACATATAGAATCACAATGCGTATAGAATCCTGAGAATCACAATACATATAGAATCACAATACGTATAGAATCACAATACATATAGAATCACAATACGTATAGAATCCTGAGAATCACAATACGTATAGAATCCTGAGAATCACAATGCGTATAGAATCCTGAGAATCACAATACATATAGAATCACAATACGTATAGAATCCTGAGAATCACAATACATATAGAATCACAATACGTATAGAATCCTGAGAATCACAATACATATAAAATCACAATACATATAGAATCCTGAGAATCACAATACATATAAAATCACAATACGTATAGAATCCTGAGAATCACAATACATATAGAATCACAATGCGTATAGAATCCTGAGAATCACAATGCGTATAGAATCCTGAGAATCACAATGCGTATAGAATCCTGAGAATCACAATACGTATAGAATCACAATACGTATAGAATCCTGAGAATCACAATACGTATAGAATCCTGAGAATCACAATACATATAGAATCACAATGCGTATAGAATCCTGAGAATCACAATACATATAAAATCACAATACGTATAGAATCCTGAGAATCACAATACATATAGAATCACAATGCGTATAGAATCCTGAGAATCACAATGCGTATAGAATCCTGAGAATCACAATACATATAGAATCACAATACGTATAGAATCCTGAGAATCACAATACGTATAGAATCCTGAGAATCACAATGCGTATAGAATCCTGAGAATCACAATACGTATAGAATCACAATACGTATAGAATCCTGAGAATCACAATGCGTATAGAATCCTGAGAATCACAATACATATAGAATCACAATGCGTATAGAATCCTGAGAATCACAATACATATAGAATCCTGAGAATCACAATGCGTATAGAATCACTATACGTATAGAATCACGATACGTATAGAATCCTGAGAATCACAATACATATAGACTCCTGAGAATCACAATACGTATAGAATCCTGAGAATCACAATACGTATAGAATCCTGAGAATCACAATACGTATAGAATCCTGAGAATCACAATACGTATAGAATCCTGAGAATCCCAATACGTATAGAATCCTGAGAATCCCAATACGTATAGAATCCTGAGAATCCCAATACGTATAGAATCCTGAGAATCACAATACGTATAGAATCCTGAGAATCACGATACGTATAGAATCCTGAGAATCACGATACGTATAGAATCCTGAGAATCACGATACGTATAGAATCCTGAGAATCACGATACATATAGAACCCTGAGAATCACGATACATATAGAATCCTGAGTGTCCTGAGAATCTCAGTATATATCGTATTGTGACAATATTGTATCTTGAGGTTCTTGGCCATTTCCAGCCCTGTTGGTAGGAGTGTTAGTAATTCAACTACTACTACACATCATCATTAGATAGTCTTATTGTTTGGTAGGAGTGTTAGTGAACTAGATATCTACCTCAAAAGGACTTCCCTGATGAAATGAGGATGTATTGTGTTATGTTGTGGTTTTGGTTCTATTTTTAGTCTTCATTTAACTAGACAAGCCAGTTAAGAACAAATACTTATTTACAATGACGGCCTACCGGGGAACAGTAGGTTAACTGCCTTGTTCAGGGGCAGAACGAGAGATTCTTACCATGTCAACTCGGTGATTCGATCCAGCAACCTTTTGGTTACTGCCCCAACACTCTAACCACTCGGCTATCTGCCGCCCAAATTTTTTGTTGTCTATTGAATGGAAAAGTCCATCATCATCGGTTTGCTTCCTCTACATGGTGTGTGTTTTTGTGCATGCCTGAGTGTGTGTGTGTGGTGTGTGTGGGGGCATCTGTGTTTGAGCAAGCTGCCTCATGCTAGTGCTGGGAAAAGGGGGGTGGAGTGAGTGGGCGAGAAAACGGAGGGATGGATGGAAGGGGGTGTGGCGCTTTTAAAGTATGACCAACCAGAAAGAGACAGAGGCATTCTGTCTGAGAGAGAGGGAGAGGAAAATAAAAGAAAGATCTAGAATGAGATTCCTCTCTCGTTATTCCTTCACCTCCTTTTCTCTTTCTTTCCCTTTTATCTCTCTTTTTGTTTCACTGTTTCCTTCCCTCCATCCCTCTCTTTCTGTGCTCTGGGATCGTGGAGAGAGGAAGGGCAGGATGAATAGGAGGAGAGATGTGCTCTGGGATCGTGGAGAGAGGAAGGGCAGGATGAATAGGAGGAGAGATGTGCTCTGGGATCGTGGAGAGAGGAAGGGCAGGATGAATAGGAGGAGAGATGTGCTCTGGGATCGTGGAGAGAGGAAGGGCAGGATGAATAGGAGGAGAGATGTGCTCTGGGATCGTGGAGAGAGGAAGGGCAGGATGAATAGGAGGAGAGATGTGCTCTGGGATCGTGGAGAGAGGAAGGGCAGGATGAATAGGAGGAGAGATGTGCTCTGGGATCGTGGAGAGAGGAAGGGCAGGATGAATAGGAGGAGAGATGTGCTCTGGGATCGTGGAGAGAGGAAGGGCAGGATGAATAGGAGGAGAGATGTGCTCTGGGATCGTGGAGAGAGGAAGGGCGGGATGAATAGGAGGAGAGATGTGCTCTGGGATCGTGGAGAGAGGAAGGGCAGGATGAATAGGAGGAGAGATGTGCTCTGGGATCGTGGAGAGAGGAAGGGCAGGATGAATAGGAGGAGAGATGTGCTCTGGGATCGTGGAGAGAGGAAGGGCAGGATGAATAGGAGGAGAGATGTGCTCTGGGATCGTGGAGAGAGGAAGGGCAGGATGAATAGGAGGAGAGATGTGCTCTGGGATCGTGGAGAGAGGAAGGGCAGGATGAATAGGAGGAGAGATGTGCTCTGGGATCGTGGAGAGAGGAAGGGCAGGATGAATAGGAGGAGAGATGTGCTCTGGGATCGTGGAGAGAGGAAGGGCAGGATGAATAGGAGGAGAGATGTGCTCTGGGATCGTGGAGAGAGGAAGGGCAGGATGAATAGGAGGAGAGATGTGGTCTTTCTCTTTCTATCGCACTGTTGGAACTGGAACCAGCTCGTCTTCAGACTCTTCTGTTTCTAAAGAACACAAGGAATCCTTTCTCCTGCTCTTCACTCTTCTGTTCCTAAAGAACACGAGGAATCCTGTCTCCTGCTCTTCACTCTTCTGTTCCTAAAGAACACGAGGAATCCTTTCTCCTGCTGTTCACTCTTCTGTTCCTAAAGAACACGAGGAATCCTGTCTCCTGCTCTTCTGTTCCTAAAGAACACGAGGAATCCTTTCTCCTGCTCTTCTCTTCTGTTCCTAAAGAACACGAGGAATCCTTTCTCCTGCTCTTCCAGAACTCCTGTTAGTCTGAATTACTTCTGACTCTCTCCTGACCGTGTGTGTGTTTGTGTGTGTGTGTTGGGATTGTTCCGAGGTTTGTTTAAGACTTTTTCTATGAACTTCAAGATGCAGTCTAGATCTAACAGTCTGCTGGACTTCCAGACACGGTATCTCTTACCGGAGAAGATAGCACGTTCCTGTGAGGAGGTAACTCTCACACACACCCCCTCACTTCACGTGGTTGTTCTTGACTGGTGTCTGTCCTTTTCTTCAGTCTCTTCCTGGTTTCCACTTGTGCGTTATCTTGGTTTCCATGTAAACTCTTGTTTTTGTTATGGAGTACTAGCATGAGGTATTAGGTCAGTGTTCTGGTGATGTCAGAGGATGGCTTAACTCTTTCTCTGTCAGTGTTCTGGTGATGTCAGAGGATGGCTTAACTCTTTCTCTGTCAGTGTTCTGGTGATGTCAGAGGATGGCTAAACTCTTTCTCTGTCAGTGTTCTGGTGATGTCAGAGGATGGCTTAACGCTTTCTCTGTCAGTGTTCTGGTGATGTCAGAGGTTGGCTTAACTCTTTCTCTGTCAGTGTTCTGGTGATGTCAGAGGATGGCTTAACTCTTTCTCTGTCAGTGTTCTGGTGATGTCAGAGGATGGCTAAACTCTTTCTCTGTCAGTGTTCTGGTGATGTCAGAGGATGGCTTAACGCTTTCTCTGTCAGTGTTCTGGTGATGTCAGAGGTTGGCTTAACTCTTTCTCTGTCAGTGTTCTGGTGATGTCAGAGGGTGGCTAAAGTCTTTCTCTGTCAGTGTTCTGGTGATGTCAGAGGATGGCTTAACTCTTTCTCTGTCAGTGTTCTGGTGATGTCAGAGGTTGGCTTAACGCTTTCTCTGTCAGTGTTCTGGTGATGTCAGAGGATGGCTTAACTCTTTCTCTGTCAGTGTTCTGGTGATGTCAGAGGATGGCTAAACTCTTTCTCTGTCAGTGTTCTGGTGATGTCAGAGGATGGCTTAACTCTTTCTCTGTCAGTGTTCTGGTGATGTCAGAGGTTGGCTAAACTCTTTCTCTGTCAGTGTTCTGGTGATGTCAGAGGATGGCTTAACTCTTTCTCTGTCAGTGTTCTGGTGATGTACTCTATACTCCTCTGTAAACTGTCCATCGATATATACAAGATCCACTGGTTGATGCTTATTTAAAAAGCCTCTTAGGCCTCACTCCCCCTTATCAACCGTGTTGTTGTTGTGTTGCTACTGTGTTGTCATGTTGTGTTGCTGTTGTTGTTGTGTTGCTGTCATGCTGTGTTGTTGTGTTGCTACAGTGCTGTGTTGTCATGTTGTGTTCCTACAGTGTTGTGTTGCTGCCGTGCTGTGTTGTTGTCTTAGGTCTTTCTTTATGTAGTGTTGTGGTGTCTCTCTTGTCGTGTTTTGTCCAAATGTTTATTTTGAACCCCGGCCCTGCAGCCCCCGGCCCTGCAGCTCCCGGCCCTGCAGGGGGCCTTTTGCCTCTTGGTAGGCCGTCATTGTGAATAAGAAGTGGTCCCTAATTGACTTGCCTCGTTAACCTCTCTAGCGTATGTGGGGCGCTAGCGTCCCACCTGGCCAACATCCAGTGAGATTGCAGAGCGCCAAATTCAAATACAGAAATACTTATTATAAAAATTCAGAAAACAAAACATATTTTACATAGGGTTAAAGATTAACTTCTTGTGAATCCAACCACGGTGACAGATTTAAAAAATGCTTAACGGCATAAGCATACCTTACGATTATTTGAGAACATAGCCCAGCAGACAAATCATTACAAACAGTAACCAGCCAAGTAGAAGAGTTACACAAGTCAGAAATAGAGATACAATTAATCCCTTACCTTTGATGATCTTCATATGGTTGCACTCAGAAGACATTCATTTAAACAATAAATGTTCCTTTTGTTCGATAAAGTCTCTTTATATCCAAAAACCTCAGTTTTGTTTTTTGCGTTTTCTTCAGTAATCCACAGGCTCAAACGCAGTCAAAACAGGCAGACAAAAAAATCAAAATTGTATCTGTAAAGTTCATAGAAACATGTCAAACGATGTTTATATTCAATCCTCAGGTTGTTTTTAGCCTAAATAATCGATAATATTTCAACCTGACAATAACGTTGTCGATATAAAAGGTAAACAAAGGCACTCTCTCGGGATTGCGCATGATAAAGTTCTGTGACAAGGTAGGGTCCACTCATTCAGACTGGTCTTACTCCCCATTTATCAGAATACAAGCCTGAAACAATTTCTAAAGACTCTTGACATCTAGTGGAAGGCATAGGACCTGCAATTTGAGTCCTAAGTCAATGGATACTGTAATGGCATTGAATAGAAAACCTACTTCCTGAATGGATTTTTCTCAGGTCTTCGCCTGCCAAATCAGTTCTGTTATACTCAGACACTATTTTAACAGTTTTGGAAACTTTAGAGTGTTTTCTATCCAAATCTACCAGTTATATGCATATCATGTCTTCTGGGCCCGAGTAGCAGGCAGTTTAATTTGGGCATGCTTTTCATCCAAAATTCCGAATGCTGCCCCCTACCCTAGAGAAGTTAAATCAAACCATGTTAGAGGACCTTTCACCTTTTATCTGTTAGACTATGTCTGTGTTTACTGTGTGTGTGTGTTAGCGCAGTGTGTCTGTGTGTGTGTGTCTTAGCGCAGTGTGTCTGTTTACTGTGTGTGTGTGTGTGGTAGCGCAGTGTGTGTGTGTGGTAGCGCAGTGTGTGTGTGTGTGTGGTAGCGCAGTGTGTGTGTGTGTGATAGCGCAGTGTGTGTGTGTGTGTGGTAGCGCAGTGTGTGTGTGTGTGTGTGGTAGCGCAGTGTGTGTGGTAGCGCAGTGTGTGTGTGTGTGTGTGTGTGTGGTAGCGCAGTGTGTGTGTGTGTGTGTGTGTGTGTGTGGTAGCGCAGTGTGTGTGTGTGGTAGCGCAGTGTGTGTGTGTGTGGTAGCGCAGTGTGTGTGTGTGTGGTAGCGCAGTGTGTGTGTGTTAGAGCTGTGTGTGTGTGTGTGTGACTGTAGGTGTGTGTTGTTTGGGGAAGTCCAGTTTGGAGGTTAGTCTGGGCAGCCAGTGTGTGCAGGGGTCAGTATATAGATCTGTGTGAGTTAGGGTAGTGTGTGTGTGTGTGTATGCAGGGGTCGGTATATAGATCTGTGTGAGTTAGGGTAGTGTGTGTGTGTGTGTGCAGGGGTCAGTATATAGATCTGTGTGAGTTAGGGTAGTGTGTGTGTGGCTGTAGGTGTGTGTGTTGGAAAGTTTGGGAAAGTCCAGTTCTGTTGATTAGTCACTGAGACGGTGGGCTATGGGTATGCCTGTGTATGCCAGGGTCAGTGTATAGGTCTGTGTGTTCATGTAGGTATGTAGTGGGGTTGGTGTATAGGACTGTGTTTATATAGTGGGGTCAGTGTATAGGACTGTGTTTATATAGTGGGGTTGGTGTATAGGATTGTGTTTATATAGTGGGGTCAGTGTACAGGATTGTGTTTATATAGGACTGTGTTTATATAGTGAGGTCGGTGTATAGGAGCTGTGATGATGATGACGTTACTCTTCCTCCCCTCCTAGAGAGTCCAATGGGCTGTGATGACGTTACTCTTCCTCCCCCTCCTTGAGAATCCAGTGGGCTGTGATGACGTTACTCTTCCTCCCCCTCCTTGAAAATCCAGTGGGCTGTGATGATGACGATATTCTTCCTCCCCTCCTAGAGAATCCAGTGGGCTGTGATGATGACGATGATGACGTTACTCTTTCTCCCCCTCCTAGAGAATCCAGTGGCTGTGATGATGATGATGTTACTCTTCCTCCCCTCCTAGAGAATCCAATGGGCTGTGATGATGACGATGATGACGTTACTCTTCCTCCTCCCTTCAGACAGTCCAGCGTTTTGTGTGATGGCCTGAGAGGGCTTCCCAGTCTAGCCTGCCTGCCTCTCCCGGGTCCAAACTGTCTGACTGGGACTCCCCCCCTCCCCGCCTGCTACGCCCTGCCTCCGTCGTCATGGGAGACGGCCTGGAGGCGGGCAGCAGCCTAGACCCCGCCTCCCGCTCCCTCTCCTGTAACCCCCCGCCCCCCGAGACATGGAACCCCTCGAGGCCGAAACGACAGACCAACCAGCTACAGGTAGTGTGTGTGTGTGTGTGTGGTGTGTGTGGTGTGTGTGTGTGTGGTGTGGTGTGTGTGTGTGTGGTGTGTGTGTGTGTGTGTGTCGAACCACAGAACAACTAGCTTTGACTACTGGTACTGTACTGTTTGATGGATTGGTTGGTCGGTCGGGGCCATATAAAATAATATAAAATGTTTTTTTCAGGTTTTCGTTTTTCTCAGTTTTCATTCTCAAACTCACATTTTTTTTAATAGAACAAAATGTGATATTCAGTCCACATCAATTCTTAAACCACATCATGACTAGACGTCGACCGACTATGATTTTTCAACGCCAATACCGATTATTGGAGGACCAAAAAGCCGGTGCCGATTAATCGGCCGATTTTTATATCAACTGAATATTTGTAATAATGACTATAACAATACTGAATGAGCACTTTTTTATTTTAACTTAATATAATACATCAATAAAATCTATTTAATCTCAATTAAATAATTAAACATGTTCAATTTGGTTTAAATAATGCAAAAACAAAGTGTTGGAGAAGAAAGTAAAAGTGCAATATGTGCCATGTAAGAAATCTAACGTTTCAGTTCCTTGCTCAGAACATGAGAACATATGAAAGCTGGTGGTTCCTTTTAACATGAGTCTTCAATATTCCCAGGTAAGAAGTTTTAGGTTGTAGTTATTATAGGAATTATAGGACTATTTCTCTCTATACCATTTGTATTTCATTAACCTTTGACTATTGGATGTTCTTATAGGCACTATAGTATTGCCAGCCTAATCTCGGGAGTTGATAGGCTTGAAGTCATAAACAGCACAATGCTTGAAGCACAGCAAAGAGCTGCTGGCAAATGCAGGAAAGTGCTGTTTGAATAAACGCTTACGAGCCTGCTGCTGCCTACCACCGCTCAGTCAGACTGCTCTATCAAATATCAAATCATAGACTTAATTATAATATAATAACACACAGAAATACGAGCCTTTGGTCATTAATATGGTCGAATCCGGAAACTATCATCTAGAAAACAAAAGGTTTATTCTTTCAGTGAAATACGGAACCGTTCCGTATTTTATCTAACGGAAAGGGTCTTCACACAGTTCGCAACGAGTCAGACGGCCCAAACTGCTGCATATACCCTGACTCTGCTTGCACAGGATAAGTGACACAATTTCCCAAGTTACAAGAAATTCATGTTAGCAGGCAATATGAACTAAATATGCAGGTTTAAAAATATATACTTGTGTATTGATTTTAAGGAAGGCATGATGTTTATAGTTAGGTACATATTGGTGCAATGACAGTGCTTTTTTTCGCTAATGCGCTGGTTAAATCATCACCCGTTTGGCGAAGTAGGCTGTGATTCGATGATAAATTAAAAGGCACCGCATTGATTAAACTAGCTAGGACAAGCTAGATAAACTAGTAATATCATCAACCATGTGTAGTAAACTAGTGATTGTTAAGATTGATTGTTTTTTTTCTAAGATATGTTTAATGCTAGCTAGCACCTTACCGTGGCTCCTTGCTGCCCTCACGTAACAGGTGGTCAGCCTGCCACTCAGTCTCCTCGTGGAGAGCAATGCAATCAGCCATAATCGGTGTCCGAAAATGCCAATTACCGATTGTTATGATAACTTGAAATCGGCCTTCCGATTATTTGGTCGACCTCTAATCATGACACCACTTTTGAGGTCTGGGAAAAATTTAATTTATTTTTATTTATGGATTTAACTACCTTTAATTCAACTGTGCACCAGCCTGGGACAGGTAGACCTACACTACTCTGTAGTTAACATTTAATAGAGAAGGTTTCTGGGAAAGCCTTTTCATCTACCAGAAGGTTATCATTAACATCATCGCTAACGGCTACACACATTGGTAGACAGAAAGCACACAGACGGGCATTCCTGTGCCGTTGCCTCTTCGGGAGGGAGGAAGAGAGAGGGGAAGAGAGAGAGAGAGAGGGAGAGAGAGAGAGAGAGAGAGAGAGAGAGAGAGAGAGAGAGAGAGAGAGAGAGAGAGAGAGAGAGAGAGAGAGAGAGAGAGAGAGAGAGAGAGAGAGAGAGAGAGAGAGAGAGAGAGAGAGAGAGAGAGAGAGAATCACTGATGCATTTTGAAGTTCAACATTTAGTTGATTTCCTACTGAGTTCTTCAATAATTTTTTTTATATTGTTGAATTCTGTTTTAATATCTGGATTCCATGATTCTGTCCGTGTTCCCCATTGCAGATCTATACGGCCCTAGTTGGTTCATTGATGGGTTGATTGATTGAGTGGTGGGTTGGTAATAGGTTTATTGTGTTGCAGTACCTGTTGAAGGTGCTGCTGAAGACGCTGTGGAAACATCACTTCTCATGGCCCTTCCAGGCTCCAGTAGATGCCATCAAACTCGGCCTGCCTGTAAGTAGTGTGTGTGTGTGTGGGGGGGGGAAATCACTTCTCATCGCCCCTCCAGGCTACCGTAGAGCGGGAGAGAGATGGAGGGAGAGTTAGGGAGAGAGACTTTCTTTCCCTCTCTATCTCTCCATCCCGCTCTCCTCCATCCCTCTCTCCTCCATCCCTCTCTCCTCCATCCCTCTCTCCTCCCTCCCTCTAACCCCTCTCTCTCTCTCCTCCCTCCCCACCTCCCTCTCTCCCTCTTTCCCTCTTTCTCCCTCTCCCCCCTTCCTCTGTCCTCCCTCTCCCCCCCCCCCCCTTCCTCTGTCCTCCCTCTCTCTCCCTTCCTCTGTCCTCCCTCTCTCTCTCTCCCTCCCCCACCTCCCTCTCCCCCCTTCCACTGTCCTCCCTCTCTCTCTCTCTCTCCCTCCTCCCCTCTCCAGGATTACTATCAGATCATCAAGGTTCCTATGGACATGGGGACCATCAAGAAGAGACTGGAGAACAGCTACTATTGGAACGCCCAGGAATGTATGCAGGACTTCAACACCATGTTCACCAACTGTTACATCTACAACAAGGTACAGTATACACACACACACACACACACAGACAGAAATCTGATAGTAGGGTTAACTGACGTGTGTGTATGTGTGTGTGTGTGTGTGTATGTGTGTGTGTGCAGCCTGGTGATGACATAGTGTTGATGGCAGAGTCTCTAGAGAAGATGTTTCTTCAGAAGATCTCTGAGATGCCCCAAGAGGAGACTGAGATCCCCATGGTTACCAAGGGGCGGAGGGCGGGGCAGAGAGAAGCAGGTATGGTGTAGGGAGAGTGGCTTTTAGTTCCAACGGTCTGATTTGTTCTGATGGGAAGATTCAGATCACTGTTGTCATTACTGATGGACGGATTCAGATCACTGTTGTCATTACTGATGGGAAGATTCAGATCACTGTTGTCATTACTGATGGACGGATTCAGATCACTGTTGTCATTACTGATGGAGGGATTCAGATCACTGTTGTCATGGAGGGATTCAGATCACTGTTGTCATTACTGATGGAGGGATTCAGATCACTGTTGTCATTACTGATGGAGGGATTCAGATCACTGTTGTCATTACTGATGGAGGGATTCAGATCACTGTTGTCATTACTGATGGAGGGATTCAGATCACTGTTGTCATTACTGATGGGGGGATTCAGATCACTGTTGTCATGGAGGGATTCAGATCACTGTTGTCATTACTGATGGAGGGATTCAGATCACTGTTGTCATGGAGGGATTCAGATCACTGTTGTCATGGAGGGATTCAGATCACTGTTGTCATTACTGATGTAGGGATTCAGATCACTGTTGTCATTACTGATGGAGGGATTCAGATCACTGTTGTCATTACTGATGGAGGGATTCAGATCACTGTTGTCATTACTGATGGAGGGATTCAGATCACTGTTGTCATTACTGATGGAGGGATTCAGATCACTGTTGTCATTACTGATGGAGGGATTCAGATCACTGTTGTCATTACTGATGGAGGGATTCAGATCACTGTTGTCATGGAGGGATTCAGATCACTGTTGTCATTACTGATGGAGGGATTCAGATCACTGTTGTCATGGAGGGATTCAGATCACTGTTGTCATTACTGATGGAGGGATTCAGATCACTGTTGTCATGGAGGGATTCAGATCACTGTTGTCATTACTGATGGAGGGATTCAGATCACTGTTGTCATTACTGATGGAGGGATTCAGATCACTGTTGTCATTACTGGTGGAGGGATTCAGATCTCTGTTGTCATTACTGATGGAGGGATTCAGATCACTGTTGTCATTACTGATGGAGGGATTCAGATCACTGTTGTCATTACTGGTGGAGGGATTCAGATCTCTGTTGTCATTACTGATGGAGGGATTCAGATCTCTGTTGTCATTACTGATGGAGGGATTCAGATCACTGTTGTCATGGAGTGATTCAGATCACTGTTGTCATTACTGATGGAGGGATTCAGATCACTGTTGTCATGGAGTGATTCAGATCACTGTTGTCATTACTGATGGAGGGATTCAGATCACTGTTGTCATTACTGATGGAGGGATTCAGATCACTGTTGTATTACTGATGGAGGGATTCAGATCACTGTTGTCATGGAGGGATTCAGATCACTGTTGTCATTACTGATGGGGGGATTCAGATCACTGTTGTATTACTGATGGAGGGATTCAGATCTCTGTTGTCATTACTGATGGAGGGATTCAGATCACTGTTGTCATGGAGGGATTCAGATCACTGTTGTCATTACTGATGGGGGGATTCAGATCACTGTTGTCATGGAGGGATTCAGATCTCTGTTGTCATTACTGATGGAGGGATTCAGATCACTGTTGTCATGGAGGGATTCAGATCACTGTTGTCATTACTGATGGGGGGATTCAGATCACTGTTGTATTACTGATGGAGTGCTTTCTCTTCTCTCCTCTTCTGTTCCTTTCTTGTCTTCACCTCTCTGTTGCTTATTCTCTCTTATATTTTACTCTGGGTGGACTTCCATCCCCCCTCTCTCTCTTTCCACCCCCCCCCCCCTGTCTCTCTCTTTCCACCCCCCCTCTCTCTTTCCATCCCCCCCTGTCTCTCTACCCCCCTCTCTCCTCCTCTCCAGGTCTCCTGTCTAAGTCTGACTCCGGCCAGGATTCATCTCCCTCCTCCACCCCCCACACCCGAGGTTTCTCCTCCCTGTCGCCGGGCCCTCAGACTCAGGGTCTCCCCGTATCCCAGGGGCCCCCCACCCTCCCCCTCGCCCTCCCCCCTCAGACCCAGCCCCCTCGCGTTCCCCCCACCCCTCCCTCCCACGCCCCCCAGCTGGGACCACCTTTCCCCATCAGCCCTCTGGATGTCCTGACCCAGGGCCTCACCTCCGTACCCCACCACCCCCCAGCCCACCCAGGCCTTCACCCTGCTGCCCCACCCATCCCCCAGAGCATCGCACCCCCAGCTAAGGTGAGGAGACCAGAGGGAGAAAAGAAGGGGAGGGGGTACGGGAATCTGAAAGTTTGTGGTCGAACGGAACGAGGAGACAAACCTATATTAATTGACGTCTGATATAGGAAGTCGCTCTCTCTTTCCTCCAGTCATGCCCTGAGATGTTCCCATGTACCGTCATTATCTTCCTGGTAGTTGAATGTCTCTTCATTCCTGTCCCTGGGGATCCAGCTGGGACCATGTTTACTTTTCTACTTTTAGCACATCGACTTATCCACTCATCATGTGTCATGCTGAGGGAATGTGTGGTGTTGTCTTGACCTCTAGCCCCTGACCTTTAACCCCCCCCCCCTGTAGCAGAGGAAGAGCCAGAAGAGGAAGGCTGACACCACCACACCCACTGCCAACGACCAGCTCAGCGAGTCATCTCCCGTGGCGACGGAGCCCCCCCGCCCCCGCCGTGAGAGCAGCAGCCGCCCGCTGAAGCAGCCCAAACGAGACCCCGCCCAGCCCGACTCCCAGCACCACCTGGGGCTAGGCGGGGGGGTTCCCGGGGGCGGAGCGTTAACAAGTCTCGGCGGGAGCCCCAAACGACAGGTATTATTCTCCTAATACAACAAGAGGTTAAATCAGTGTGGGGGGGGGCAGTAGAGAAACAGACTGTCTGTCTGTCTCGTCTCTGTCTGTATGTCTCTGTCTGTCTGTCTGTACAGGGTTAGTGTTGTCTGTCTGTCTGTCTGTACAGGTTTAGGGTTGTCTGTCCGTCTGTCTGTCTGTATAGGGTTGTCTCTGTCTGTCTGTATAGGGTTAGGGTTGTCTGTCTGTCTGTACAGGGTTAGGGTTGTCTGTCTCTACAGGGTTAGGGTTGTCTGTCTGTCTGTCTGTACAGGTTTAGGGTTGTCTGTCCGTCTGTCTGTCTGTATAGGGTTGTCTCTGTCTGTCTGTATAGGGTTAGGGTTGTCTGTCTGTCTGTACAGGGTTAGGGTTGTCTGTCTCTACAGGGTTAGGGTTGTCTGTCTGTCTGTACAGGTTTAGGGTTGTCTGTCTGTCTGTACAGGGTTAGGGTTGTCTGTCTGTCTGTACAGGGTTAGGGTTGTCTGTCTGTCTGTACAGGGTTAGGGTTGTCTGTCTGTCTGTACAGGGTTAGGGTTGTCTGTCTGTCTGTACAGGGTTAGGGTTGTCTGTCTGTCTGTACAGGGTTAGGATTGTCTGTCTGTATATCAGAGTGGTTGGGTTACAGCTGACAACACATTTCTCATATGGATTAATAAAGTCTTCTTTCCTCGGCCTTCGTTTTCCTTCCTCTTTCCCTCTGTCTCCCTCTCCTCTGTCTCCCTCTCCTCTGTCTCCGTCTCCCTCTCCTCCCCTCTTCCCCTCTCTCCTCCTCTTCTAGGAGCAGCTGCTGTTCTGTGGCGGTCTTATCAGAGACATGTTGTCTAAGAAACACATTGCGTACGCGTGGCCCTTCTACAAGCCTGTCGACGCGCACGCCCTCGGCCTCCACGACTACCACCACATCATCAAACACCCTATGGACCTCGGAACCGTCAAGGTGAGCTCATCAAAAGTGGACCCTCACTCACTCATTGTTCATTAGATGAGTGATGATGTCATCAGCAGTGGACCTCCCAGCTGTCTGAGAGGAAGACCAGACAGACCGTAGAGGAACTTCTATCTGCTCCTCCTATAGATCTGAATACATTGAAGGTGTAGCACCAGGGGGTTCTGGGTAATACATTGAAGGTGTAGCATCAGTTGGTTCTGGGTAATACATTGAAGGTGTAGCACCAGGGGGTTCTGGGTAATACATTGAAGGTGTAGCACCAGGGGGTTCTGGGTAATACATTGAAGGTGTAGCACCAGGGGGTTCTGGGTAATACATTGAAGGTGTAGCACCAGGGGGTTCTGGGTAATACATTGAAGGTGTAGCACCAGGGGGTTCTGGGTAATACATGGAAGGTGTAGCATCAGGGGGTTCAGGGTAATACATTGAAGGTGTAGCATCAGGGGGTTCAGGGTAATACATTGAAGGTGTAGCACCAGGGGGTTCTGGGTAATACATTGAAGGTGTAGCACCAGGGGGTTCTGGGTAATACATTGAAGGTGTAGCACCAGGGGGTTCTGGGTAATACATTGAAGGTGTAGCACCAGGGGGTTCTGGGTAATACATTGAAGGTGTAGCACCAGGGGGTTCTGGGTAATACATTGAAGGTGTAGCACCAGGGGGTTCTGGGTAATACATTGAAGGTGTAGCACCAGGGGGTTCTGGGTAATACATTGAAGGTGTAGCACCAGGGGGTTCTGGGTAATACATTGAAGGTGTAGCACCAGGGGTTCTGGGTAATACATTGAAGGTGTAGCATCAGGGGGTTCAGGGTAATACATTGAAGGTGTAGCATCAGGGGGTTCAGGGTAATACATTGAAGGTGTAGCACCAGGGGGTTCTGGGTTATACATTGAAGGTGTAGCACCAGAGGGTTCTGGGTAATACATTGAAGGTGAAGCATCAGGGGGTTCTGGGTAATACATTGAAGGTGTGGCACCAGGGGGTTCTGGGTAATACATTGCATTGAAGGTGTAGCACCAAGGGGTTCTGGGTAATACATTGAAGGTGAAGCATCAGGGGGTGTTTATGTTTTCACCAGGCGTATCGGAGAAGGACACACATTGTTGTATCCTCTGGTTGCATGTTCTGTTAGATGAATTACCATCTAAATGTGATTTGTGTCATTCTGAGCACCGTGGCTGGACGCCCTAATGGGTTATACACCCAATGCATATGGATCCGGCACCACAGTTTCCTAACTGAAGCCCCGCTTTTCACATCCTGGTTGTGGATGTCTTGACCATCTTGACCATGTTCTTGTTATAATCTCCACCCGGCACAGCCAGAAGAGGACTGGCCACCCCACATAGCCTGGTTCCTCTCTAGGTTTCTTCCTAGGTTTTGGCCTTTCTAGGGAGTTTTTCCTAGCCACCGTGCTTCTACACCTGCATTGCTTGCTGTTTGGGGTTTTAGGCTGGGTTTCTGTACAGCACTTTGAGATATCAGCTGATGTACGAAGGGCTATATAAATAAATTTGATTTGATTTAATTGGTAACCGTGTCTCTGTCCCCT
Organism: Oncorhynchus clarkii lewisi; assembly: GCF_045791955.1. Lineage (NCBI taxonomy): Eukaryota > Metazoa > Chordata > Actinopteri > Salmoniformes > Salmonidae > Oncorhynchus > Oncorhynchus clarkii. Next base: position 7,112,165 of record NC_092159.1, on the reverse strand, counting down.
CACCGTGTGTGTGTTTGTTCCCTCAGGATAAGCTGGACAGCAGGCAGTACAGAGATGCTCAGCACTTTGCTGCTGATGTCCGGTTGATGTTCTCCAACTGTTACAAATACAACCCCCCAGACCATGACGTGGTCAATATGGCACGCAAACTACAGGTAAACTACACAGCGTGGTTGCTATGGCACGCAAACTACAGGTAAACTACACAGCATGGTTGCTATGGCACGCAAACTACAGGTAAACTACACAGCGTGGTTGTTATGACATGCAAACTACAGGTAAACTACACAACGTGGTTGCTATGGCACGCAAACTACAGGTAAACTACACAGCATGGTTGCTATGGCATGCAAACTACAGGTAAACTACACAGCATGGTTGCTATGACATGCAAACTACAGGTAAACTACACAGCATGGTTGCTATGGTACACAAACTACAGGTAAACTACACAGCGTGGTTGCTATGGTACACAAACTACAGGTAAACTACACAGCATGGTTGCTATGGTACACAAACTACAGGTAAACTACGCAGCATGGTTGCTATGGCACACAAACTACAGGTAAACTACACAGCGTGGTTGCTATGGCACACAAACCTACAGGTAAACTACACAGCGTGTAGTCATAACAAACAAAAAATACAACCAACCAACAGCACTTTCAGACAAATGACAGGTGTCAACATAAACAGTGTTGAATGGATGAATGATGAACTACAAATCTCATAGTGCCACGGACTAAAGTTCCCATGGTTCATAGCTCTGACTGCTCTCAATTCAAGGGACTTTGTTGGCATGGGAAACATATGTTAACATTGACAAAGCTCTCTCTTTCTCTCTACAGGACGTGTTTGAGATGCGCTTTGCCAAAATGCCTGACGAGCTTGAGGAGACGGCCCCCCTCCCCTCCCCCTCCCCAGCCCTCAAACCCCTCCCCACCATCTCTGCCCTCCACCCCCTCCCCGTCCCCACCCTCCACCCCCTCCCCACCCCCTCGGCCAGACAGCCCCCTGCCCCCCGACCCCCCTCCTCCTCCGATGACAGCTCCTCCTCGTCGGAATCAGAATCCTCTGAGGGAGGTTTGGAACACGAGAGAACACAGAGACTGGCTGAACTACAGGAACAGGTGAGGGGGAGACGGGAGGAGAAGGGGCCTCCCGAGGGTGAAGGGGCCTCCCGAGGGTGAAGGGGCCTCCCGAGGGTGAAGGGGCCTCCCGAGGGTGAAGGGGCCTCCCGAGGGTGAAGGGGGGCGAAAGAGGTAAAGAAAGTGTAGGAAGGATAAAACCCTGTGTTGACACTGACTCACCCAAAGAGAAAGAATAAAATAAGAAAGAAATGGGTTAGGAAGAGAAGAGAGGCAGAAGGAGAGGAGAGAGAGAGAGCAAGGGATTTACACCGGAACACAGAACCGGTAAAAGAAGAGAGGAAGGAAGGGGGTGGAGAGAGAGAGAGAGAGGAAGGAAAGGGGGAGAAAATGAAAGAGTTGAGAGGAAGCTGTGTTTTAACATCCTCCTGTGTGTGTGTCTGTCCTACAGCTCAAAGCTGTTCACGAACAGCTGGCCGCTCTGTCCACGCCCCAGGCCACCAAGCCCAAGAGAAAAGAGCGGGAGAAGGAGAAGAATAAAGACAAGTTCAAGAAGAAGATAGGAGGGGAGGAGCCACTGGAGATCCTGCCCCCTGCCATCCTCCAGCCAATCAGAAAGAGCAAAAACAGCAAGGAGCTGGTGACCACGCCCAAGAAGATCAAGAAACTGAGGTAGGATGGCTGGAGAGAAGCCCAGGTAGGATGGCTGGAGAGAAGCCCAGGTAGGATGGCTGGAGAGAAGCCCAGGTAGGATGGCTGGAGAGAAGCCCAGGTAGGATGGATGGAGAGAAGCCCAGGTAGGATGGATGGAGAGAAGCCCAGGTAGGATGGGTGGAGAGAAGCCCAGGTAGGATGGGTGGAGAGAAGCCCAGGTAGGATGGCTGGAGAGAAGCCCAGGTAGGATGGCTGGAGAGAAGCCCAAGTAGGATGGCTGGAGAGAAGCCCAGGTAGGATGGGTGTAGAGAAGCCCAGGTAGGATGGGTGGAGAGAAGCCCAGGTAGGATGGGTGGAGAGAAGCCCGGGTAGGATGGGTGTAGAGAAGCCCGGGTAGGATGGATGGAGAGAAGCCCGGGTAGGATGGGTGTAGAGAAGCCCAGGTAGGATGGGTGTAGAGAAGCCCAGGTAGGATGGGTGGAGAGAAGCCCGGGTAGGATGGGTGTAGAGAAGCCCAGGTAGGATGGGTGGAGAGAAGCCCAGGTAGGATGGGTGGAGAGAAGCCCGGGTAGGATGGGTGGAGAGAAGCCCGGGTAGGATGGATGGAGAGAAGCCCGGGTAGGATGGATGGAGAGAAGCCCAGGTAGGATGGATGGAGAGAAGCCCAGGTAGGATGGGTGGAGAGAAGCCCAGGTAGGATGGGTGGAGAGAAGCCCAGGTAGGATGGGTGGAGAGAAGCCCAGGTAGGATGGCTGGAGAGAAGCCCAGGTAGGATGGGTGTAGAGAAGCCCAGGTAGGATGGGTGTAGAGAAGCCCAGGTAGGATGGCTGGAGAGAAGCCCAGGTAGGATGGGTGGAGAGAAGCCCAGGTAGGATGGGTGGAGAGAAGCCCAGGTAGGATTGGTGGAGAGAAGCCCAGGTAGGATGGGTGGAGAGAAGCCCAGGTAGGATGGGTGGAGAGAAGCCCAGGTAGGATGGATGGAGAGAAGCCCAGGTAGGATGGGTGTAGAGAAGCCCAGGTAGGATGGCTGGAGAGAAGCCCAGGTAGGATGGTTGGAGAGAAGCCCAGGTAGGATGGGTGGAGAGAAGCCCAGGTAGGATGGGTGGAGAGAAGCCCAGGTAGGATGGGTGGAGAGAAGCCCAGGTAGGATGGGTGGAGAGAAGCCCAGGTAGGATGGGTGGAGAGAAGCCCAGGTAGGATGGCTGGAGAGAAGCCCAGGTAGGATGGCTGGAGAGAAGCCCAGGTAGGATGGATGGAGAGAAGCCCAGGTAGGATGGATGGAGAGAAGCCCAGGTAGGATGGGATGGAGAGAAGCCCAGGTAGGATGGGATGGAGAGAAGCCCGGGTAAGGATGGGTGGAGAGAAGCCCAGGTAAGGATGGGTGGAGAGAAGCCCAGGTAGGATGGGTGGAGAGAAGCCCAGGTAGGATGGGTGGAGAGAAGCCCAGGTAGGATGGATGGAGAGAAGCCCAGGTAGGATGGATGGAGAGAAGCCCAGGTAGGATGGATGGAGAGAAGCCCAGGTAGGATGGATGGAGAGAAGCCCAGGTAGGATGGATGGAGAGAAGCCCAGGTAGGATGGATGGAGAGAAGCCCAGGTAGGATGGATGGAGAGAAGCCCAGGTAGGATAGCTGGAGAGAAGCCCAGGTAGGATGGATGAAGAGAAGCCCAGGTAGAGAAATCTGGGTAGGATGGCTGGAGAGAAGCCTAGGTAGGATGGATGGAGAGAAGCCCAGGTAGGATGGATGGAGAGAAGCCCAGGTAGGATGGATGGAGAGAAGCCCAGGTAGGATGGATGGAGAGAAGCCCGGGTAGGATGGATGGAGAGAAGCCCGGGTAGGATGGGATGGAGAGAAGCCCAGGTAGGATGGGATGGAGAGAAGCCCAGGTAGGATGGGATGGAGAGAAGCCCAGGTAGGATGGATGGAGAGAAGCCCGGGTAGGATGGGATGGAGAGAAGCCCAGGTAGGATGGGATGGAGAGAAGCCCAGGTAGAGAAATCTGGGTAGGATGGATAAACCCAGGATGGACAATGGAGATTTCTGATTGATTAATAATTTCTATCTGACACGCTCTGTCAACTCGCTCTCATCTGTCTCTTTCTCCACAGTAAAAAAGAAGGTATGAAGAGCAGCCGTCTGGGCGCCCCACATCAGACCGGCTCCACCCCCCTTGCCCCCTCAGCCTCGCTGGAGGCACAAGATGACATGAGTGAGTGAGTGAGAGAGAGATTTTGTAAGATATATAAAAAAATATATATATTTTCAAACATGTTAATGTATTTGTCTGTGTCCCAGATGTGTTTGTGGGCGGGGCAGCTGACAGGTGTAAGCCAATGTCCTACGAGGAGAAACGCCAGCTCAGTCTGGACATCAATAAACTGCCCGGCGACAAGCTGGGCCGCGTCGTCCACATCATCCAATCACGAGAGCCATCGCTCAAGAACACCAACCCAGACGAGATAGAGATCGACTTTGAGACGCTGAAACCCTCGACGCTCCGAGAGCTGGAGACATATGTCTGGACCAGCCTTAGAAAGAAGAAATCCCAGCCAGGTAAGAGAGGTGGGGAGGGAGAGAGAGAAGGAGAAATCACAGCCAGGTAAGAGAGGTGGGGAGGGAGAGAGAGAAGGAGAAATCCCAGCCAGGTAAGAGAGGTGGGGAGGGAGAGAGAGAAGGAGAAATCCCAGCCAGGTAAGAGAGGTGGGGAGGGAGAGAGAGAAGGAGAAATCCCAGCCAGGTAAGAGAGGTGGGGAGGGAGAGAGAGAAGGAGAAATCCCAGCCAGGTAAGAGAGGTGGGGAGGGAGAGAGAGAAGGAGAAATCCCAGCCAGGTAAGAGAGGTGGGGAGGGAGAGAGAGAAGGAGAAATCCCAGCCAGGTAAGAGAGGTGGGGAGGGAGAGAGAGAAGGAGAAATCATAGACAGGTAAGAGAGGTGGGGAGGGAGAGAGAGAAGGAGAAATCATAGACAGGTAAGAGAGGTGGGGAGGGAGAGAGAGAAGGAGAAATCCCAGCCAGGTAAGAGAGGTGGGGAGGGAGAGAGAGAAGGAGAAATCATAGACAGGTAAGAGAGGTGGGGAGGGAGAGAGAGAAGGAGAAATCACAGCCAGGTAAGAGAGGTGGGGAGGGAGAGAGAGAAGGAGAAATCACAGCCAGGTAAGAGAGGTGGGGAGGGAGAGAGAGAAGGAGAAATCCCAGCCAGGTAAGAGAGGTGGGGAGGGAGAGAGAGGAGAAATCACAGCCAGGTAAGAGAGGTGGGGAGGGAGAGAGAGAAGGAGAAATCCCAGCCAGGTAAGAGAGGTGGGGAGGGAGAGAGAGAAGGAGAAATCCCAGCCAGGTAAGAGAGGTGGGGAGGGAGAGAGAGCCTGAGAAATGAGTCTTGACTAGAGAAATCACAGCCAGGTAAGAGAGGTGGGGAGGGAGAGAGAGAAGGAGAAATCCCAGCCAGGTAAGAGAGGTGGGGAGGGAGAGAGAGCCTGAGAAATGAGTCTTGACTAGAGAAATCACAGCCAGGTAAGAGAGGTGGGGAGGGAGAGAGAGAAGGAGAAATCCCAGCCAGGTAAGAGAGGTGGGGAGGGAGAGAGAGCCTGAGAAATGAGTCTTGACTAGAGAAATCACAGCCAGGTAAGAGAGGTGGGGAGGGAGGGAGGGGGAGAGAGAGAAGGAGAAATGAGTCTTGACTAGAGAAATCCCAGCCAGGTAAGAGAGGTGGGGAGGGAGAGAGAGAAGGAGAAATGAGTCTTGACTAGAGAAATCCCAGCCAGGTAAGAGAGGTGGGGAGGGAGAGAGAGCCTGAGAAATGAGTCTTGACTAGAGAAATCCGAGCCAGGTAAGAGAGGTGGGGAGGGAGAGAGAGCCTGAAAAATGAGTCTTGACTAGAGAAATCACAGCCAGGTAAGAGAGGTGGGGAGAGAGAAGGAGAAATCCCAGCCAGGTAAGAGAGGTGGGGAGGGAGAGAGAGCCTGAAAAATGAGTCTTGACTAGAGAAATCACAGCCAGGTAAGAGAGGTGGGGAGAGAGAAGGATAAATCCCAGCCAGGTAAGAGAGGTGGGGAGGGAGAGAGAGCCTGAGAAATGAGTCTTGACTAGAGAAATCACAGCCAGGTAAGAGAGGTGGGGAGGGAGAGAGAGAAGGAGAAATCCCAGCCAGGTAAGAGAGGTGGGGAGGGAGAGAGAGAAGGAGAAATCACAGCCAGGTAAGAGAGGTGGGGAGGGAGAGAGAGAAGGAGAAATCCCAGCCAGGTAAGAGAGGTGGGGAGGGAGAGAGAGAAGGAGAAATCCCAGCCAGGTAAGAGAGGTGGGGAGGGAGAGAGAACCTGAGAAATGCGTCTTGACTAGAGAAATCACAGCCAGGTAAAAAGGAGCGAGAGGGATGGAAGGAGGGACAGAAGAAAGTGAGTGGTGGAAAAATAATGGAGAAAGAGAGAGGATGGAGAGGAGGAGAAAGAGGGAGAGGAGGAGAAAGAGGGAGAGGAGGAGAAAGAGGGAGAGGAGGAGAAAGAGGGAGAGGAGAGAAAGAGGGAGAGGAGGAGAAAGAGGGAGAGGAGGAGAAAGAGGGAGAGGAGGAGAAAGAGGGAGATGGGGAGAAGGGGAAAGAGAGGGAGAAAGAGAGAGGGAGAAAGAGAGAGGGAGAGAAGGAGAGGGAGAGAAGGAGAAAGAGAGAGGAGAAAGAGAGGGAGAGAGAGGAGAAAGAGGGAGAGAAGGAGAAAGAGAGGGAGAGAAGGAGAGCGAATGAGGGAGAAGGAGAAAGAGAGAGAGAGGTGGTAAAATAATGAAACACCAGGAGAGGAAGTGTGTGTTCAGTGTGGGAGAGTGAGAGAGGGAGAGATGGTGAAATAATATAGACCAGAATGACCAGTTAACCCATCCAGGGAGAGAGTGTTAACCCATCCAGGGAGAGAGTGTTAACCCATCCAGGGAGAGAGTGTTAACCCATCCAGGGAGAGACTGTTAACCCATCCAGGGAGAGAGTGTTAACCCATCCTGTGTGTGTAACGCAGTAGAGAAGGCTCTGGAGGTGACCCGTGTGATGAAGATGAAGACAGGATCTTCATCAGGCAGCAGTGACTCCTCTGACAGCGACGACACAGGTAACACACACAACACTACACACACACGGCTCATAATACATAGTTTGAGTGGGGTATCACGTCGGGCAGCAAGAATGCGCAGCTCTCAGTCAACTGGCTGTGAAGCAGCTCTCAGTCAACTGGCTGTGAAGCAGCTCTCAGTCAACTGGCTGTGAAGCAGCTCTCAGTCAACTGGCTGTGAAGCAGCTCTCAGTCAACTGGCTGTAAAGCAGCTCTCAGTCAACTGGCTGTGAAGCAGCTCTCAGTCAACTGGCTGTGAAGCTGCTCTCAGTCAACTGGCTGTGAAGCTGCTCTCAGTCAACTGGCTGTGAAGCAGCTCTCAGTCAACTGGCTGTGAAGCAGCTCTCAGTCAACTGGCTGTGAAGCAGCTCTCAGTCAACTGGCTGTGAAGCAGCTCTCAGTCAACTGGCTGTGAAGCAGCTCTCAGTCAACTGGCTGTGAAGCAGCTCTCAGTCAACTGGCTGTGAAGCAGCTCTCAGTAGAACGACAGAATGCATCAGGGATTTGTGCATCTTTCTGAAGAAGTAAAGCCTGTTTCTTTGTGCCTGTTGTTGTGTAGCTAGTTAGCATGCAGGAGACAGGTAGCATGCAGGAGACAGGTAGCATGGAGGAGACAGGTAGCGTGGAGGAGACGGGTAGCGTGCAGGAGACGGGTAGCGTGGAGGAGACGGGTAGCGTGCAGGAGACGGGTAGCGTGCAGGAGACGGGTAGCGTGCAGGAGACGGGTAGCGTGCAGGAGACGGGTAGCGTGCAGGAGACGGGTAGCGTGCAGGAGACGGGTAGCGTGGAGGAGACGGGTAGCGTGGAGGAGACGGGTAGCGTGCAGGAGACGGGTAGCGTGCAGGAGACAGTCATTTCTGAAGGCTTCCTCCTTCCATATTAAATGTAGT
>NC_092159.1:7023403-7104346 GCF_045791955.1 Oncorhynchus clarkii lewisi | reverse complement strand
TAATTATTTTACCACCTCTATAAACTTGATAACGGAAGACATGTTATTGAACCGTGGTACTAAGCATGCCAGTGTTACCAGTGTCTTACTGGGGGCCAGTTTCCTGGACCCAGAACACATCTTCTCAGGAAGACATTGTCCATAGATAATCCCAGTGGTTTTCCCAGTCAGTCAGTAAGACGGAGTAGCAGAAGCTGTATTAGTGTAGTAGTGGTTGTAATGCATTAGATGAAGCTGTATTAGTGGAGTAGTGGTTGTAATGCATTAGATGAAGCTGTAGTAGTGGAGTAGTGGTTGTAACGCATTAGATGAAGCTGTATTAGTGGAGTAGTGGTTGTAATCAAATCAAATTTATTTATATAGCCCTTCGTACATCAGCTGATATCTCAAAGTGCTGTACAGAAACCCAGCCTAAAACCCCAAACAGCAAGCAATGCAGGTGTAGAAGCACGGTGGCTAGGAAAAACTCCCTAGAAAGGCCAAAACCTAGGAAGAAACCTAGAGAGGAACCAGGCTATGTGAGGTGGCCAGTCCTCTTCTGGCTGTGCCGGGTGGAGATTATAACAAAACATGGTCAAGATGTTCAAATGTTCATAAATGACCAGCATGGTCGAATAGTAATAAGGCAGGCAACAGTTGAAACTGGAGCAGCAGCACAGTCAGGTGGACTGGGACAGCAAGGAGTCATCATGTCAGGTATTCCTGGGGCATGGTCCTAGGGCTCAGGTCCTCCGAGAGAGAGAAAGAAAGAGAGAATTAGAGAGAGCATATGTGGGATGGCCAGTCCTCTTCTGGCTGTGCCGGGTGGAGATTATAACAGAACATGGCCAAGATGTTCAAATGTTCATAAATGACCAGCATGGTCGAATAATATTAAGGCAGAACAGTTTAAACTGGAGCAGCAGCACAGCCAGGTGGACTGGGGACAGCAAGGAGTCATCATGTCAGGTAGTCCTGGGGCATGGTCCTAGGGCTCAGGTCCTCCGAGAGAGAGAGAAAGAGAGAAGGAGAGAATTAGAGAACGCACACCTAGATTCACACAGGACACCGAATAGGACAGGAGAAGTACTCCAGATATAACAAACTGACCCTAGCCCCCCGACACATAAACTACTACTGCAGCATAAATACTGGAGGCTGAGACAGGAGGGGTCAGGAGACATGCATTAGATGCATGTAATGCATTAGATGAAGCTGTGTTAGTGGAGTAGTGGTTGTAATGCATTAGATGAAGCTGTGTTAGTGGAGTAGTGGTTGTAATGCATTAGATGAAGCTGTGTTAGTGGAGTAGTGGTTGTAATGCATTAGATGAAGCTGTGTTAGTGGAGTAGTGGTTGTAATGCATTAGATGAAGCTGTAGTAGTGGAGTAGTGGTTGTAATGCATTAGATGAAGCTGTGTTAGTGGAGTAGTGGTTGTAATGCATTAGATGAAGCTGTATTAGTGGAGTAGTGGTTGTAATGCATTAGTGGAGTAGTGGTTGTAACGTATTAGATGAAGCAGAATTATGATACAGGTACGGTCGGTTCACTGACAAGGTGATGTCATTTCAGAGTCGCCCACCATGCGTCAGTGTTGTGATGTTTGAGCAGAGCATGCGTCAGTGTTGTGATGTTTGAGCAGAGCATGCGTCAGTGTTGTGATGTTTGAGCAGAGCCTACAGTCCTCTTTTTATATCTCCCCTGACTGTAAGTATTGATTGGTTCCCTCTACATATGTTTAGTGGTGTCCTCTCCACTTGACATCTGTGTCACCAGTCAGATCTGAACCCTGGTCTCCCGCATATAAAACCAACACCTTAACCATTAGGCCAAGAGGACATTCTGTCTCAAGTTGAAGGTGACACGTAGTTTATGCTTCAGGTAGTACCTCACCAGTAGAGCTTGAGTCCAACTCACCTCCACTACATACAGGGATGATAACCAAGGAAAATACATGTCTTTTAAAGTTTGTTGTCTAACGGTCTTTTTCAGTATCTGGTCTGGGGATCATTCAGCTGGGGAAGACTGGAGCAGTGATGAGTGCAACCGGAAACACCAAAGAGGTGTTTATAGAAGAGTTCTCTTGTGAGTCTGTGACGACACAATGTGAAGATGTCCAAAGGATGAAGAGGACAGCTTCAGACACTACTGAAACAGCAGGAGGAGGAGCAGCAGGAGGAGGTGCAGCAGGAGGAGGAGGTGCAGCATGCATAACAGAAGGTGTACTAGCAGCAGTACTAGAAGGAGTAGCAGGAGGAGAAGGAGTAGCAGGAGGAGAAGGAGTAGCAGCAACAGGAGCAACAGGTGTACTAGCAGCAGTACTAGGAGGAGTAGCAGCAGGAGGAGGAGTAGCAGCAACAGGAGCAACAGAAGGTGTACTAGCAGCAGTACTAGGAGTAGTAGCAGGAGAAGGAGAAGCAGGAGTAACAGAAGGTGTACTAGCAGCAGTACTAGGAGGAGAAGGAGCAGCAGGAGAAGGAGAAGCAGCAACAGAAGGTGTACTAGCAGTAGTAGCAGGAGAAGGAGAAGCAGGAGAAGGAGAAGCAGCAACAGGAGCAACAGAAGGTGTACTAGCAGCAGTACTAGGAGGAGTAGCAGGAGAAGGAGCAGCAGGAGGAGGAGCAGGGGAAGGTGTAGTAGCAGCAGTACTAGGAGGAGTAGCAGGAGGAGCAGCAACAGGAGTATTGGTACTAGCTTTGGGAATACCAACAGGAATAGCAGGAGCAGGAGTAGCAGCAGTTGCAGGAGTAGCATTTGCAGAGATTTTTCAAAAATGTACGCCTAAATCTACAAAAGGCAGGTGGAAAAGAGAAAGTCTCTGAAAAGGTAGTACAGATCTGGTTAAACAACAACTAAACTACATGAGAGGATATCATATGTTTGTTTCTCTAGTTAAGACTAATGTCATGTAAAATGTACATGTTCAAAATATAAAACAAACGTACATCAATATCCCTTTATGGAAGGAACTTGTGTACTTTTTAAAATCAGTCTCCCCCTTTTATTTATCATCATTATTTCAATGGACCGTTTAGGGACCCCAAAAAAACATTCTTTAAGTTGCAATGTGAATAAATGTTAGTATCATGTTTGTGTTGTGAAACATGGGTAATTTCATGGTGTTTTTAAAGTAACCAATGGAGGATATATCACTGATTAAATAGACAAATTCTATTGTGCCTTGCATGCAATATAAGTATAAAAAAGATATTTTATTGACATGTTGTGTACCGTTAGTCAATGGGTGTGGCGTTAGATGCACCAATAGCAAACAGGTATGAGATTCCATTACGGGTTATAGAGGAAACTAATGTGAACCTCCCATGTCCCCTGTAAATCAGACTCAACACATAGATGGACGTTGTGGGGATCCATTTCTCTCCGGAGTCGGTTGGATAGAAGATCCTACAGCCACTGTCAATTTGAAGGCAAACTGACATAATGCTTAGATTTGTCCCCTGCAGTAATCCCAGGCTATTGCAGTGTTCCATTAAAAAAAGAGCATCTGTGCCATTATTTAAACTTCTAACAATAATAATATTTTGTCATTTTGGATTATATTAATTGAGACAGTTTTATATCTTGTGCTCATGCTGTACTGCAACATAAAAACAATGATCAAGATTACACAATCCGTCACGTCACTGCTTTGAGTTTGCGTAGGCCTACTGCCATCTACTGGGCAGGTTGTGTTACTACATTTGATTCCCCTCAACGGTCATTCAGTGTGTAGAATTGATACCCATTTGAACAACATCCAGCTGCAGACCCACAGCAGATTGTCTGTCACTACAACTGGCCTGGCACTGAAATCAATACTACTGGCCGTGGAGAATCCCGACCACACACACACATCAACTCTTTGCATAATCCTAGTTCTCATTCTTCCTTTCCTAGCTCATTTTCCTAATTATTTTACCACCTCTATAAACTTGATAACGGAAGACATGTTATTAAACCGTGGTACTAAGCATGGCAGTGTTACCAGTGTCTTACTGGGGGCCAGTTTCCTGGACCCAGAACACATCTTCTCAGGAAGACATTGTCCATAGATAATCCCAGTGGTTTCCCCAGTCAGTCAGTAAGACGGAGTAGCAGAAGCTGTATTAGTGGAGTAGTGGTTGTAATGCATTAGATAATGAATAAGTTATATAAACACCAAAGAGGTGTTTATAGAATAGTTATCTTCTGAGTCTGTGACGGCACACTGTGAAGATGTCCAGAGGATGAAGAGGACAGCTTCAGACACTACTGAAACAGCAGGAGGAGGAGCAGGAGGAAGAGGACAGCTTCAGACAATACTGAAACAGCAGGAGGAGCAGCAGCAGCAGGAGGAGGAAGAGGACAGCTTCAGACACTACTGAAACAGGAGGAGGAGCAGCAGCAGCAGGAGGAGGAAGAGGACAGCTTCAGACACTACTGAAACAGCAGGAGGAGGAAGAAGACAGCTTCAGACACTACTGAAACAGCAGGAGGAAGAAGACAGCTTCAGACACTACTGAAACAGCAGGAGGAGGAGCAGGAGGAAGAGGACAGCTTCAGACAATACTGAAACAGCAGGAGGAGCAGCAGCAGGAGCAGCAGCAGGAGGAGGAAGAGGACAGCTTCAGACACTACTGAAACAGCAGGAGGAGTAGCAGCAGCAGGAGGAGGAAAAGGACAGCTTCAGACACTACTGAAACAGCAGGAGGAGGAAGAGTACCGCTTCAGACACTACTGAAACAGCAGGAGGAAAAGGTGCAGCAGCAGGAGGAGGTGGAGTAGGTGCAGAAGCAGGAGGAAAAGGTGCAGCAGCAGGAGGTGGAGTAGGTGCAGAAGCAGGAAGATAAAGAGCAGGAGCAGCAGGAGGAGTAACAGAAGGTATACTAGCAGGAGCAGCAGTAGGAGTATCACTACTAGCTTTGGGATTACCATTAGGAGTAACAGAAGGCATACTAGGAGGAGCAACAGAAGGCGTACTAGGAGGAGCAACAGAAGGCGTACTAGGAGGAGCAACAGAAGGCGTACTAGGAGGAGCAACAGAAGGCGTACTAGGAGGAGCAACAGAAGGCGTACTAGGAGGAGCAACAGAAGGCGTACTAGGAGGAGCAACAGAAGGCGTACTAGGAGGAGCAACAGGAGTAACAGAAGGCGTACTAGGAGGAGCAACAGGAGTAGGAGTAACAGAAGGCGTACTAGGAGGAGCAACAGGAGTAGGAGTAATAGAAGGCATACTAGGAGGAGCAACAGGAGTAACAGAAGCTGTACAAGGAGGAACAACAGGAGTAGGAGTAACAGAAGGCCTACTAGGAGTAGGAGTAACAGAAGCTGTACAAGGAGGAACAACAGGAGTAGGAGTTACAGAAGGCGTACCAGCAGCAGTAGGAGTATCCCTACTGGCTTTGGGAATACCAGCAGGAATAGCAGGAGTATCCCTACTGGCTTTGGGAATACCAGCAGGAATAGCAGGAGTAGCAGCAGTAACAGCAGTAGCATTTGCAGAGATTTTTCAAAAACGTACACCGAAATCTACAAGGAGCTGGGTGGAAAAGAGAAAGCCTCTGGTTAACAACTATTAAACTACTTGAGAGTATATCGTTTTCAGAATTGTGTTTGTTTCTCTAGTTGAGACTAATGTAAAATGTACATGTTCAAATGATAAAAACATCAATATACCTTTATGGAAGGAACTTGAGTACATGTTAAAATCAGTCTTCCCCTTTTATTTATCGTCATATTTTTTTTTAACGGGACCCCCAAAAAACCTGTTCTTACAGTTACAATGCAAATGTTACTCTTATGTTTGTGTTGTGAAACATGGGTCATTTCATGGCGTTTTTAAAATAACATTACATTTCATTTGTCTATTGTGCCTTGCATGCATTTTAAATAGAACATATTTTATTGTACCATTATTAAAATGGATGTGGCGTTAGATGCACCATGATCAAACATGTCTGAGATTCCATTACGGGTTAACGTTATACAGGAAATACATGTGAACCTCCCATGTCCCCTGTATTCAGACTCAATGCGTTGACAGAAAATCGACTTTGTGGGGATTCATTTCGTTTGGATAGAAGATCCTACAGCCACTTTGTTAATTTGAAGACAGAGGTAACGTTTAGATGTGTCATCTGCTCCCGCGGTAACCATAGGCTACTGCAGCGTTCCATAAAAATAATATATTTAAACTTAACAATAATACTGTGTCATTTAGGATCATATTGAGACAGTTGTATATCTTGTTCATGCTGTACTGCAACATACAAAAATAAATCAAGATTACACAATCCGTGATGTCACTACTTTCAGTTTGAATAGGTCTACGATACATCTTGCCATCTACTGGGCAGGTTGTGTTACTACATTGGATACTCCTCATTGTGTCGAAGAGATGGCTGTGACGTGGAACACATTGTTAAAGTAACTTAAAGTGTAAATCGATATGATTACTATAGGATGGTAAAATATGTTTGTAATTTCAGAGCGTCCACCAGGAGAAAGATATGGCATCTCCGTCTGGTACAGGTAAGTCTGTCAGGGTTGTGGAGAAGTTCTGAAATCTATTTTTAATCTACTAGAGCATGTTGTCAGTACAATGTGCTTTGTTTTTATATCAACAGTGGAGAGGAAGAGGAGAGCTAGCATTTCAGTACCTCCCCACAGTAAGTATTGACTGAGCAGTGCTCTCTTTTCACACACACGCCAGGCTGCCTAGCGGTTCAGAGCATTGGGCCAGTTACAAAAAAGTAACAGGTTCCAATCCCCGTGCTGACTAGGGCACATCAGATTTTTCGCCTAGTTGCTCCAGGGTCACCATCAATAATAGCTGATCCCTTGCCCCCACTCTCAGGGTGAGATATGGGAAAAAAAAGGCAATCCCCACTTGTACATGTGAGAACAATATTAATAATAATAAGGGCGCTTACATTTATCTTAACGCCATATTCTGGCAAGTCCACAGTCAGGGGAAATACATTGTTTTAATGCCTTTGTTTTGCACTGAATATTGCTGATAATCAAAGGACATGAAGTCTATTAAAAAGGTGCAATATGTAACTTTTTGGGAGACCACACCCAAATTCACACAGAAATTTGACTTATAGATCTGTCATTCTCATTGGAAGCAAGTCCAAGAAGCGGTAGATGGGTCCTATTTCTAGGCTTCCCTGGCGGAAGTTTCATTTTCGCATCTTTTACTTTGTTTCGTACACCAGCTTAAAAACAGCTGAAAATACAATGTTCAGAGAAAATATATTTCACAGCAGTTTAGACGGCACAGTGATTCTGGTCAATCAGCTGTTGTTTGCTAGGGATGGAGCAAAAGTGTGACCCCAATCAGTCCCTTGAGGACTGGAGTCGCCCACTCCGTTGATCTACACTACACACACTTGTTTTGTCACAATCTGAAACTAGGCTGACGATCACAATTTATCAACCAGGAAATGAGAGATAACTAATGACTGCATGTAATTTAAAGGGATAGCCCCACCTCTTTCAGGTGGTGGCGATCTAGTTGATTAGTTGTGTGTGTCGACCAATGAGAAGCAGGCTCCCCTCCTACTCGGGAGGGGTTTCGTACAAGTACTTGTTTCTCTTGGAAGAAACATTTAAATGCTTTAAAAAATAGTGTTGAAACCACTTTCGGTCATATCCCGTATTGTTGGTCTATTGCCCTTTCATTTTTAAAATTTTTATCTTCACCATTTTTTATGGGATGTTTAGGGATCAAACTAAATGTGTTCTTACAGTTTCAATGTGTACAATATTACTATCATGTCTGTGTTGTGAAACATGGGTCAATTCATGGTGTTTTTATAGTAACCCATGAAGGATATTTAACCGACTCTATTCTGTCCCTTTGTACCTTGCATGCATGTAAGAAAATAGAACACCAACTACTTGATTGAGATTTTTATTGCCGTTTTGTTAAACTAAATGGTTATTCCAAGGAGAATTGTATTTATTTATGTACTGCTGTCTGCTGTTTAAAGATGACGCCAACATAGAGGGCCGCCTCACTTCTAGTTCTTAGGAAACTTTGCAGTATTTTTTTGATGTATTATTTCTTACGTTGTTAGCACAGAAAATGTTATGTGTTATTACATATAACTGGGAATAACTATTTTTTCACAAGCATTTCGCTACACTCGCAATAACATCTGCTAACCACGTGTATGTGACCAATAACATCTGCTAACCACGTGTATGTGACCAATAACATCTGCTAACCACGTGTATATGACCAATAACATCTGCTAACCATGTGTATATGACCAATAACATCTGCTAACCATGTGTATATGACCAATAACATCTGCTAACCATGTGTATATGACCAATAACATCTGCTAACCATGTGTATGTTCACCAATAAAATGTGATTTGGTCATGTAATATTTTTGTGATTATTGAGTCGGCCATTTATCCAGGACGACTGGCTTTTACAAATCTGTCCAAAATGAGAAAACACAAAGTAAAGAATGCTGAAGATGCTGAAATTGTAGTACAAGTATGTGTGTATATGTGCGTCTGATCAAAATGATAGAAGTAACATTGAGTTATTTGTTACTATGACTATATATTGCTGTATTCTTTTTTTCTCTCTAATTATTTAAAAATGTTTTCGACAATTTTTCAAAAAGAGTATCAGCTGGTTCCGGACGACTGTGTGATCACGCTCTCCGCAGCCGATGTGAGTAAGACCTTAAAACAGGTCAACATTCCCAAGGCTGCAGGGCCAGATGGATTACCAGGACGTGTACTCTGAGCATGCACTGACCAACTGACAAATGTCTTCACTGACATGTTCAACCTCTCCCTGTCTTGAGTCTGTAATACCAACATGTTTCAAGCAGACCACCATAGTCCCTGTGCCCAAGAACACTAAGTTAACCTGCCTAAATGACTACCGACCAGTAGCACCCACGTCTGTAGCCATGAAGTGCTTTGAAAGGCTGGACATGGCTCACATCAACACCATTATCCAAGAAACCCTAGACCCACTCCAATTTGCATACCGCCCCAACAGATTCACAGATGATGCCATTTCTATTGCACTCCACACTGCCCTTTCCCACCTGGACAAAAGGAATAACTATGTGAGGATTCTATTCATTGACTACAGATCAGCATTCAACACCATAGTGCCCTCCAAGCTCATCACTAAGCTAAGGACCCTGGGACTAAACACCTCCCTCTGCAACTGGATCCTGGACTTCCTGACGGGCCGCCCCCAGGTGGTAAAGGTAGGTAACAACACATCCGCCACGCTGATCCTTAACACGGGGGCCCCTCAGGGGTGCGTGCTCAGTCCCCTCCTGTACTCCCTGTTCATTCATGACTGTACGGCCAGGCATGACTCCAACGCCATCATTAAGTTTGCCGATGACCAACAGTGGTAGGCCTGATCAACGACAACGACGAGACAGCCCATAGGGAGGAGGTGAGAGATCTGGCCGTGTGGTGCCAGGACAACAACCTCTCCCTCAACGTGATAAAGACAAAGGAGATGATTGTGGACTACAGGAAAAGGAGGACCGAGCTCGCCCCCATTCTCATCAACAGGGCTGTAGCTGTGCAGGTTGAGAGCTTCAAGTTCCTTGGTGTCCACATCACCAACAAACTAACATGGTCCAAGCACACCAAGACAGTTGTAAAGAGGGCACAACAAAAACCTATTCCCCCTCAGGAGAGTGAAAATATTTGGCATGGGTCCTCAGATCTTCAAACGGTTCTACAGCTGCACCATCGAGAGCATCCTGACCGGTTGCATCACTACCTGGTTTGGCAACAGCTCGGCCTCCGACCGCAAGGCACTACAGAGGGTAGTGCGCACTACAGAGGGTAGTGCGGACTACAGAGGGTAGTGCGGACTACAGAGGGTAGTGCGTACTACAGAGGGTAGTGCGGACTACAGAGGGTAGTGCGGACTACAGAGGGTAGTGCGGACTACAGAGGGTAGTGCGGACTACAGAGGGTAGTGCGGACTACAGAGGGTAGTGCGTACTACAGAGGGTCAGGGGACACACAGGGCCAACCAGGCAGGATATAACTCCACCCACTTTGCCAAAGCACAGCCCCTACACCAGCAGAGGGAAATCAACTGACCACCAACTTACTACCCTGAGACAAGGCTGAGTATAGCCCACAAAGATCTCCTCCACCGCACCAGGCACAACCATACAGAGCTGGAAATTCTAAAGGGAAACATTGTTTCTGAGATCGGGCAGGGAGACAGCAAGGCTCATAACCCTGTTATGTAAGGGATAATCAATGAGGGGCTATGCATTCCATGGAAAATAATGAAGGAGGTGGAAGGTGTGTTCTGAATTCTGTTTATAATTTTTTTTAAAGTCATATAGAATATGGTTGTTAAAATAATGAAGGATAGTTACCTGTAGCCAGTTCTATTTTATATGATTATTGTGCCTTGGAAAACAAACAAACACGTATTTATTTGTATGTACATGTTGTGTGCACTCTGACTGTTTCATTCACTACTGTCCAGGCTTGTAGCATACTATTAATTTCTAATATGTTTTCATTAGGGAAATCTATAAAATATGTTAAAGAAAAATTATGATTATTCCCAGTAACTGATTAGAAAAATTGTTATTCCGTCACTCGCTTTTGTTAACTGACAGACTATATAGCCAATTACAGTGTAGAGTTTTCTGATCAGCCAATAGTCGTATGGGGAGTGGCGTCCTGCTTTCGGATGACCCAATGGGAGAAACGAGGTGGTGTCTTTTGGTGACCCTAGCTAAACATATTCGCCCACTGCTGTGTCCGTTGCTCCTGGTTTGCTAACGGCTACAGTAGCTAGCTTTATATATATTTTTAAAAATCCATCAACAACAATAACATATCATCAAATTATGGAAGGCCGTGGCTACAGTTCAGGTATGTATCAAAATATTCCAATGGGTTTATATTTTCACTAGGTTATTCATGTTCAAGATGTTATATTACTAACGTCAGCTAGCTAGCTACTTACAAGCTAACGTTAGCTAGCCATTCAAGATTGCTAGCAAGCTAAAATAGTAACGTTAATTTGTACGTTATACATTGTCATTTTACAGAACCGGTAATGTATGCAATACGTAGCTAGCTGTGGTTTATATAGAAAGAGAACGCCACAGTCTTGGTGTGTAATCTCATTAAAATGGAGTCTGTCTGCCACGACTTGAACTCACAATAGCGTTAAGAAAATGGCCGCCATATGCCGTTTTTCTACATTCCCCCTCCAGAGAATACGATCCCCACAGCCCTTCACGTGAATGTAACTAACGTTAACGTACTAACAAGCTATGATTGCCACCGTTAACGGTATAGTTCATGTTTTTTTTTTTACCAAACGGGTTGTAAAAGTGCAAGGTTGCCGACTAGTTAACTAACGTTAGCTAGCGAAGTTAGTTGGCTAGCTAGCTAGATGTTAGCTTACAACTAGTTTCTTTGTTGTCAAACGTTCACCCGTGTGAATTCATTAGCTAGCTATGCTACGCGTGTGTACGTTATTCTGATATGCCACATTGCGTTATACAACCCGTCTTGGAGTGCTTGTGGATAACCCTTTAATTTGAAACCTCTCTTTAATCTGTTAGGAGGATACTCGAGCTGGGGAGGAGGGTCGGGGAGCCGAGGTAAGAGAGAGAGAGAGAACGTACTGAACCTGTTAACACCAGTCTAGAACATTACATATCTGAATTGCCCAAGAATATGTGCCAGCGGTTTTAGTTGAATAAACAGTAACACTTTACACCACCGAATGTTAGCTAACACCTTGCTTGGGGAGGACAGGCTCACGGTAATGGCTGGAGTGGAATTAGTGGAACGTATCAAACACATCGTTTCCAGGTGTGATGCCATTCCTTTCGCTCTGTTCCTGGACATTGTGTGCCGTCCTCCCCTCAGCAGCCTCCTGTGCTTTAAACCTAATTGATTGTGTTGACTTATCATATTTACAAAATGCACTTAGCCAAAGGCGCCCATATCAAAATTATTGAATTTTAAACGAGGTAGCCTATGATTTGGCTCATTTTGATTCAGGTAGCTAGCTAGCTACACCTCTATACCCCTGCCTATAAACTGTGTGATCCTCACCTTAAAATCATCTCTGCTCTCCCCCGAGGCTCAGACAACTATGACCCGTATGGAGGGGGCTACAAGGACTCCATGTCAGGGATGGGGGGCTACGGAGGGGGGCACAAGAGGGGTCTCTCTGGGAGCTCTCTGTTGTCGACGGGAACCAGTGCAGACGCTGTCATCGCTAAGATCAACCAACGCCTTGACATGCTGACCCAGCTGGAGGGAGGCATGAAGGGTGGGGGGCGCAGCGACAGGTAACACACACAGATCTCTAGCTGACATGCACACACTTTTTTTCCCCTGGCTGGTAAAGGTGTCCGCATGCTTCTCAGCCCAAAGTGTCCGGAACAGCTCGTGCATATATCATGACGACATTGTAACATTTTTGTGGTCTTCGGTACATTTCCCCCTGGGTTGTTCTGTCAAACAGTGTTGATTCTTCAGGAAAGTCTTGGTCATTCAACGAGAGATGATGATTGGTTTTCAAGCAAATTCTTTCATTGAGAAATACTGCACAAGACATCTTAGTTATGTGTAAAATTGACTAAGATCTCCTTTGTAAAAAAAAACGTAAACATTTGATATTCCATGAGTTATTAGATTAACTCTTGACTATTGAGGGAGTGTATACTGGCTATGGCGCCTCAAAATGGACAGACTATTGTCGCGTTTCTCATTTTTCAAGCGAAGGTCTTTTAAGGGAGTATGCGACCACACTCGTTCAGTTCGCTTAGCCCACTATTATAGCTAGCACCAGCCGAACTGAAGCAAGCTAACACCTTAACTCTCCCCTGGTTTCAACTCGCCACACACACACGTCTTTGCCCTCAAGATCAATCACGCACCTTCACACGGTTGTGTAGTCTGCCTTTCCAACACTATACATACACTCTATCATCTGACCTGCACCTTTCCTGTGTTTTCCACACATCTGCAGCTAGCTGTTTTCCATATCAATCCCCCTTTCTCTTCACACCTCAATCACTCTCAATCACCTCACAATGCTTCCACACCCTCGCTCTTCCTGCTTGATTCACCTCACAATGCTGCTGCCACACCCTCTCTCTTCCTGCTGTAACCTCTCTGGGATATGTGGGACGCCAGCGTCCCACCTGGCCAACATCCAGTGAAAATGCAGAGCGCCAAATTCAAATAAATTACTATAAAAATTGAACTTTCACGAAATCACACATGGAATACACCAAATTAAAGCTACACTTGTGAATTCAGCCAGCGTGTCAGATTTCAAAAAGGCTTTACGGGGAACACAAACTATGCTATTATCTGAGGACAGCACCCCAGCAAACATACACAGACGATCATATTTCAACCCTGCAGGCGCGACACACAACGCAGAAATAAATTTATAATTTGACGTGCTTCTTCTGTTGGCTCTCCAATATGTCCCATAAACATCACAAATGGTCCTTTTGTTCGATTAATTCCATCGATATATTAACAAAATGTCCATTTATTTGACGCGTTTGATCCAGAAAAACACTGCTTCCAACTCGCGCGACATGACTACAAAATTTCTCGTACGTTACCTGTAAGCTTTGTCCAAACATTTCAAACTACTTTCCTAAAACAACTTTTGGTAAAATTTAAGACGGGATTAACTGTGTTCAATACCGGAGGAAAACAAAGTGGAGCCTCTAACAAAGAGTACACCTCTCTCTAGCCTCGTTCTGAACGGTGCTACTTCTTCATTTCTCAAAGGAAAAACCTCAACCAATTTCTAAAGACTGTTGACATCCGGTGGAAGCGGTAGGAACTGCAAGAAAGTCCCTTTAGATATCTGGATTACCAATGAAAATCCATTGAAAAGACAACCAAAAAACAACCATCTGGATGGTTTGTCCTCGGGGTTTCACCTGCCAAATTAGCTATGTTGTACTCAGACATGATTCAAACAGTTTTAGAAACTTCAGAGTGTTTTCTATCCAAATCTAATAATAATATGCGTATCTTAGCTTCTGGGCCTGAGAAGCAGGCAGTTTACTTTGGACACGCTTTTCATCCAGACGTGAGAATACTGCCACCTATCCCAGAGAAGTTAATCACCTCACAATGCTGCTGCCACAGCCTCTCTCCCTGCTTTAATTACTTCACAATGCTGCTCCACAGCCTCTCTCCCTGCTTTAATTACTTCACAATGCTGCCGCCACAGCCTCTCTCTTCCTGCTTTAATCACCTCACATTGCTGCTCCACAGCCTCTCTCTCCCTGCTTTAATCACCTCACAATGCTGCTCCACAGCCTCTCTCTCCCTGCTTTAATCACCTCACAATGCTGCTCCACAGCCTCTCTCTCCCTGCTTTAATCACCTCACAATGCTGCTCCACAGCCTCTCTCTCCCTGCTTTAATCACCTCACAATGCTGCTCCACAGCCTCTCTCCCTGCTTTAATCACCTCACAATGCTGCTCCACAGCCTCTCTCTCCCTGCTTTAATCACCTCACAATGCTGCTCCACAGCCTCTCTCCCTGCTTTAATCACCTCACAATGCTGCTCCACAGCCTCTCTCTCTCTGCTTTAATCACCTCACAATGCTGCTCCACAGCCTCTCTCTTCCTGCTTTAATCACCTCACAATGCTGCTGCCACAGCCTCTCTCTTCCTGCTTTAATCACCTCACAATGCTGCTCCACAGCCTCTCTCTCCCTGCTTTAATCACCTCACAATGCTGCTCCACAGCCTCTCTCCCTGCTTTAATCACCTCACAATGCTGCTCCACAGCCTCTCTCTCTGCTTTAATCACCTCACAATGCTGCTCCACAGCCTCTCTCTCTCTGCTTTAATCACCTCACAATGCTGCTCCACAGCCTCTCTCCCTGCTTTAATCACCTCACAATGCTGCTCCACAGCCTCTCTCTCTCTGCTTTAATCACCTCACAATGCTGCTCCACAGCCTCTCTCTCCCTGCTTTAATCACCTCACAATGCTGCTCCACAGCCTCTCTCTCCCTGCTTTAATCACCTCACAATGCTGCTGCCACAGCCTCTCCCTGTAATCACTACATACCACCCACATATTTCCTGTCCCCGCCCTCCTTAGCTAGCCCCTCCCCCTGGACACGGCTAGGATGTAACGGTAAGGGTTACAGGGTAAATATCCAATGTATTTCGGTTGGGGAAATGTTTTGATTTAAAGGGGATTTTCAGACCTCAAGGATACGTATTGCTTCATTTTGCTGAAACATGACATGTTAAGGATAAGTAGTCTGTTTCTCCGATTCCAGTCCGTTAGTTTGGGTAACACAAGTAGGTTTAGTCTAAACCAGAAAGTAGCTAGCTGTAGTTAAGGGTTTTTAACTGTTGTTGAAGTAACGATAGTAACTATCCAGATGAGCCTCTACCTGGCTCCTCCCACCCAGCACTAGAGATATGAGCCTCTACCTGGCTCCTCCCACCCAGAACTAGAGATATGAGCCTCTACCTGGCTCCTCCCACCCAGCACTAGAGATATGAGCCTCACCCTGGCTCCTTCCACCCCGTATGCTGTCCTGGGTGTAGTTGGTTTGTCTTCATTATACTGTCATGCTTATGGATTCCCATTCATATACCCAGGTAGATCCCTCACCACCACAGGCATAGTTCCCAGACACACGGAAGTCAGCAGCAGGTTGTTATAGTATTCCCCTTGTGTCATGGAGGTAGAAGTGCAGCACCCACAGATCCCCCAAATGCACTCCCCTGTCTGATCTATCTGACTCAGACAAATACACCAACATGTCCACCTCATCCTGACTCTCTGTGTCTGAGCGGGAGGTTGCTCGAGGGGGAGGAGGGAGAGAACGAATGCCGGTGACAACAACCAAGGTCATATTCTGGCTGAGGCCCCACCCTGTAAATGCACAACGAACACCAACTAAATGTGCCCCCCCCGCCCCCTCTGTATTGTGGTACAGTCTAATCACCCCCACATGCAATTTGCCACATGGAACAGTCCTGTTTCTATAAGGCTGCTCTTGTCTGTCTGTCTGTGACCCATGAACCAACCCTGATATTCTGTACAGCTCCAGCTCTGTCCCCACACAGTGAGACCTCATCTTGACTAGGGAGTAAACCCCCCCTCCCCCACTACTGGGGTACCAACCAACCCCCCCTTTGACCTCAGAGAGAAGGGTGAGGTGGATGAGAAATGGGGAATGCTCAAATGTGTGTAAACCAAATGTTGACAGAGAAAAGCCTTCCTGCCATGAATGCCTACATCAAGACTCAGCAGCGTTGGGATTGGCAGAAACATTCTGCATCATTATGACATCACTAATGTGGCTCATCATCTTGGGGGGAAACATGTCATAGAGAGAGAGGAGTAAAAGGAGGGGAAGAGAGATTCCCTCCCTCACTCTCTGCTCGTTCTACCACTCCCTCCCTCCCCCTTTTCGCAGGTTTGACCAATACGAGTCCTTCGACTCGCGGGGCCCCTCCTCCCTCCCCTCCCGGGATCTCTACAGATCCGGTAGCTATGGTTACGGCGATGGCCGAGGGGACATGACCCAAAGAGCTTCAGGCTTCGGAGGAGGTGGTGGTCTAGGCTCAGGCTTTGACAGCTCCTCCTCCTACGGAGCTGCTAAGATGCAGCGGCAGAACATGAGAGACTCCTTCTCCAGTGGCCAAGGAGGAGGAAGCTGGGCCGGAGCAGGCCAGCGCTCCCCGAGAAGGGGGGGAGGCCGCGGAGGGTTTGGAGGCCGCAGATCCGACCCCACTCCCATGGGTGGAGGTGGTGGTAGGATGGGTGGAAGAGGAGGAGGCCGGGGAGGTGGCGGTCACTCCCCTGGGGGTAGGGGCAAGCTCCCATCCCTCCTGGGTCACCGCATGCCCCCCCAGACCGGGGCCTTCCACCAGTCCGCTCAACAGGGCCGGGTCCCTGGGCACCAGGACTTCCCAGGGCGCCACTTTGGAGGGGGCCCCCAGGGAGGCCACCAGCGCGGGCGCAAGAGGCCCCTCAACCGAGTAAGTACCCTACCGTACTGCCCGCCAGTCTGCCAGCCCCACAGCAGGGCATGATGACCTACCTACCAACCCCCCCACCCCTGTTCATCAACCCCCGTACCCCCTAAACGCTCCCCTACCCTGCCTACAGTGCTAAGGGCCTGGGGAGGCGTGGATATAATTGACATGACAACTACCCCCCCAAACTCATAGTTTGGTCATCGTACTATCGCCCCCAGTCCCTATTCAATATAGCCACAAATGCCTCTTTGATTGAACCGAACTGTCCCTTTCCCATTGAAAGGAAACTGCCCTGCTCCAAGAAATAGTGGCCCCTACCAACACCACCCAGCAGAGATCTGGACCAAACTCCATTATAATGTCCGTTCTCTGGGTTTTATTTTCTGTTTTTATTTTGCCTGGTTCTGCCCCTGATGGAGGCCTTATGGTAATAGTGGAGATATGTCAGGGAGTCCACTAAAAGTTCCTTTTGAGAATCTATTGAAAAGTTCCTTTTGAGAATCTATTGAAAAGTTCCTTTTGAGAATCTATTGGAAAGTTCCTTTTGAGAATCTATTGAAAAGTTCCTTTTGAGAATCTATTGGAAAGTTCCTTTTGAGAAAAGTCTATTATAGTAATGGTTAAGGGATCCAAGTTAAAGATGGAAAAAAAGTTTTTATTAGTCTACTGATGGTCCCAAAATGTTTTGCATGTCAGCAATCACGTTTTGAAGATATTTGACTTTGAAGACGCAGTGTCACTGGCCACGTCATCAATGTGATGATGATGTCCCCCAGCAGCAGCAGCAGCAGCCTGGTGGTGGTCAGCGTGACGGTCAGAAGAAGAGAAAACAGACTCTGACCGCAGCAGATGAACCAGAGTCCAAGATGAACAAGACAGAGAGCGCAGGTGGAGAGACCGCTGAAGGTACCACACACACACAGAACAGACGACAATGTCCACACACAGTAACTACCCCTATGCACTGTCTGACCTGACTGTCTTTCTGTCTCTCTCTATGACAGAACCAGCAGAGAACAACGGTGAAGAAAATGAGGTGAGGAGCTGCTGTGACTTAACTAACACATCTGTGTGACCGTGTGTGTCTGTGTCAGTAGTCATTTCGTTTCTCTCCTCTCCAGGCAACCAAAGCCCCAGCTGATGGAGAGAAAGGTAAGATGGATTCATCTCCTCTGTTATTAGATCTACTATCCTCTCTTCATCAACTGGCCCCTGTTCTCCTCCTCTTCCTCCTCTCTTCATCAACTGGCCCCTGTTCTCCTCCTCTTCCTCCTCTCTTTATCAACTGGCCCCTGTTCTCCTCTTCCTCCTCTCTTCATCAACTGGCCCCTGTTCTCCTCCTCTTCCTCCTCTCTTCATCAACTGGCCCCTGTTCTCCTCCTCTTTCTCCTCTCTTCATCAACTGGCCCCTGTTCTCCTCCTCTCTTCATCAACTGGCCCCTGTTCTCCTCCTCTTCCTCCTCTCTTCATCAACTGGCCCCTGTTCTCCTCCTCTTTCTCCTCTCTTCATCAACTGGCCCCTGTTCTCCTCCTCTTTCTCCTCTCTTCATCAACTGGCCCCTGTTCTCCTCCTCTTTCTCCTCTCTTCATCAACTGGCCCCTGTTCTCCTCCTCTCTTCATCAACTGGCCCCTGTTCTCCTCCTCTTCCTCCTCTCTTCATCTGGCCCCTGTTCTCCTCCTCTCATCATCAACTGGCCCCTGTTCTCCTCCTCTTCCTCCTCTCTTCATCAACTGGCCCCTGTTCTCCTCCTCTTCCTCCTCTCTTCATCAACTGGCCCCTGTTCTCCTCCTCTCTTCATCAACTGGCCCCTGTTCTCCTCCTCTTTCTCCTCTCTTCATCAACTGGCCCCTGTTCTCCTCCTCTTTCTCCTCTCTTCATCAACTGGCCCCTGTTCTCCTCCTCTTTCTCCTCTCTTCATCAACTGGCCCCTGTTCTCCTCCTCTTTCTCCTCTCTTCATCAACTGGCCCCTGTTCTCCTCCTCTTTCTCCTCTCTTCATCAACTGGCCCCTGTTCTCCTCCTCTTCCTCCTCTCTTCATCAACTGGCCCCTGTTCTCCTCCTCTTCCTCCTCTCTTCATCTGGCCCCTGTTCTCCTCCTCTTCCTCCTCTCTTCAACTGGCCCCTGTTCTCCTCCTCTTCCTCCTCTCTTCATCTGGCCCCTGTTCTCCTCCTCTTCCTCCTCTCTTCAACTGGCCCCTGTTCTCCTCCTCTTCCTCCTCTCTTCAACTGGCCCCTGTTCTCCTCCTCTTCCTCCTCTCTTCATCTGGCCCCTGTTCTCCTCCTCTTCCTCCTCTCTTCAACTGGCCCCTGTTCTCCTCTTCCTCCTCTCTTCATCAACTGGCCCCTGTTCTCCTCCTCTTCCTCCTCTCTTCATCTGGCCCCTGTTCTCCTCCTCTTCCTCCTCTCTTCAACTGGCCCCTGTTCTCCTCACAAAACAACTATAAATTGTCTCCATAAACTTGCCCAGTGATTTAAAGTAATGATAATTAGTGGACATTTAGAAAACATTGTAATGAGATGGGACAATAGCCTGCTACGGTGCGTTTCCATTGAACTGTGTTGTCATAGAAACAAACAACACATTCCCATCTAGTGTCTTGGAGGTGTTTCCATGATCTATTTAGTCTGCCCTCCCACCTATCTGTTTCTTGTCTCAGGTAGCCTCCGAAAGCCAGCATGGACAGAATGTAATAATTTACTAATGAGCCATATTCTAATAATTCTCATGTGCCAAAGTGTCGCCATGGTGAAACTTGCACTCCTGTAGATCTGGAATAATTGGATGGTGAAACAGGAAGACCAGAGATGCCTCGTCCCTGATTGGCAGATGAGTGGCAAACCTGATTAGAAGCACTTGTTGCTCATTGGTTGTTCCCTACAAATGCTGTTTTGAAGATTATTTTTTTTTTTACCTACACACTGAAGAAGGCTGCAAAAGCGGAAACATCTGTGTACGCTATCCTTGATGCAGTGAAAATAATAGAAATTGAAACATTTAAGTAAGCTTGATTCAACAAGTGTTTAGAATTAAATGTGGAGTCTAGCTTATAGTTTGTTACGTGATGACATCACATGCCCCTCATACCTTAAAAATTGTACTTGTGGAAAAGTTTTCCGCTGTAAAGAAAGTTGGACTACAGAGAGATTGTTGAGCGGAGAACATTTCTCCTATAGCTGCCGTTTCTGTATTTAGATTTTTTTTTGCCTTATTGCTTTTGTCAAATGAACCTGGGTCAATGCAAACCTACCGACAGTCTCTCTTTTCTGCTCCGCTCTTCTTTTATTCAAGCTGGGTGACGTTTCACAACTCTAGATGTCATTTTCAATAGACCGCCCCTCCTTGCTTCCCTCCCTTGCCCGCTTCCCTGTCACCTCCTCCCTCTTTCCCTTCCCCTCCAACACGGAAACCTTCTCTCCCTTTCCCTCGCTATTTCCCCTCCTCTCTTTCCCCGTCTCCCCCTCCTCTCTTTCCCCGTCTCCCCCTCCTCTCTTTCCCCGTCTCCCCCTCCTCTCTTTCCCCGTCTCCCCCTCCTCTCTTTCCCCGTCTCCCCCTCCTCTCTTTCCCCGTCTCCCCCTCCTCTCTTTCCCCGTCTCCCCCTCCTCTCTTTCCCCGTTTCCCCCTCCTCTCTTTCCCCGTCTCCCCCTCCTCTCTTTCCCCGTCTCCCCCTCCTCTCTTTCCCCGTCTCCCCCTCCTCTCTTTCCCCGTCTCCCCCTCCTCTCTTTCCCCGTCTCCCCCTCCTCTCTTTCCCCGTCTCCCCCTCCTCTCTTTCCCCGTCTCCCCCTCCTCTCTTTCCCCGTCTCCCCCTCCTCTCTTTCCCCGTCTCCCCCTCCTCTCTTTCCCCGTCTCCCCCTCCTCTCTTTCCCCGTCTCCCCCTCCTCTCTTTCCCCGTCTCCCCCTCCTCTCTTTCCCCGTCTCCCCCTCCTCTCTTTCCCCGTCTCCCCCTCCTCTCTTTCCCCGTCTCCCCCTCCTCTCTTTCCCCGTCTCCCCCTCCTCTCTTTCCCCGTCTCCCCCTCCTCTCTTTCCCCGTCTCCCCCTCTACTTCCCCTCCTCTCTTCGCCTCATCTCTCCATCGGTCTTCCTCTCCAACTGTAACCTCTCCTCTCTCCCCAGTGGTGTCGATGCAGGAGGAGATCTCTCAGATGAAGAAGAAGCTCCAGACAGGGAAACAGACTCCTCCCCAGGACAAGGTCCCCAAAAACAGGAGGAAGAGGGGCGGCTTCCTGGAAAGGTCAGGGGTCACACTAACACCCAAAAGTCAAACCCAGAGGTCAGTTATTACAAAATACATCTCTTAATTTCTCTTCGTCTAATTTTCTTCCTTTTCTGTCTGTCCTTTTACATATCTTCTCCTCTCTCTCTTCTCTTTCTCAGAGGTCAGAGTTTTTATATGGAATCTTTTCCTAAATACACCAATAAAACCACTGATCATTATAACAGAATGTGATGTCACTAAGGCGCCTTCAGAGAGGATTCATACCCCTTGACTTTTTCCACATTCTGTTACAAAGTGGGCTTAAAATGGATAATTTTTTGTTTTGTCCATTACATGTTAGAATAACCTTTTGTCAACTTGCTTGTTGATCATTGCTAGACAACCATTTTCAGGTCTTGCCATAGATTTGAAAGCAGATTTATGTCAAAACTGTGACTCAGGAACATTCAGTCTTCTTGGTAAGCAACTCCAGTGTAGATATGGCCTTGTGTTTTAGGTTATTGTCCTGCTGAAAGGTGATTTCCTCTCCCAGTCTATTGGAAGCAGACTGAACCAGGTTTCCCTCAAGGATTTTGCCTGTGCTTATCTCCATTCCGTTTCTTTTTATCCAGAAAAATTCCCCAGTCCTTAATACAAGCATACCCATAACATGATGCAGCCACCACTGTGCTTGAAAATATGGAGGGTGGTACTCCATAATGTGTTGGATATGTCCCAAACAACATTGTATTCAGGACAAAAAAGTGAAATGCTTTGCCACAATTTGTATTAATTTAGTGCCTTGTTGCAAACAGGATGCATATTTATGGAATATTTTAATTCTGTTCAGGCTTCCTTTTCACTTTTTCAGTTAGGTTAATATTATGGAGTAACGTTTGTTGATCCATGCTCAGTTTCCTCTTATTAAGTTCTGTGACTGTAAAAGTCACCATTGGCCTCATGGTGAAATCCCTGAGTGGTTTCCTTCCTCGTTAGGAAGGACGCCTGTATCTTAGTAGTGACTGGATGTATTGATACACCTTCCAAAGTGTAATTAATAACTTCACTCTGTTCAAAGGGATATTCAGCATATGCTTCTTTTATATAAAAAAAATAATAATAATAATATCGACCAATCGGTGCCCTTTAAGGCATTGGAAAACCTCCCTGGTCTTTGTGGTTTAAATTTACTGTGCTATTGAGTGACCTTACAGATACTTGTACATGTAGGGTACAGAGACGAAATCGTCAATCAAAATCATTTACTGTGCAACACTATTATTACACACTGAGTCCATGCAACTTATTATGTGACTTGTTAAGCACATGTTTACTCCTGAACTTAATTAGGCTTGCCATAACAAAGGGCTTGAATACTTATTGACCCAAGATAGTTCAGCTTTCATTTTAAATATATTTGTAAAAATTTCATGAGACATCATTCCACTATGACATTATGGGGCATTGTGTGCAGCAGGCCAGTGACAATAATAAATGTAATCTGTTTTAAATTCAGGCTGAAACAAAATGTGGAACAAATCAAGTGGTGAAAACTCTGGGGGGCTCTGGGAGGGCTCTGTATGTTCTCAGTGAGGGCAGAATGACCTGTCTACTCCTCTCTCCCCTCTATGTTCTCAGTGAGGGCAGAATGACCTGTCTTCTCTCCGCTCCCTCCCCGCTCTCTCCCCTCGCGCTCTCCTCCCTCCCTCTGTCTCCTCTCCTTCTTTTCCTAAATATTCTCTGAGGGCAGAATGACCTCCTGTAGTCTTTCCTCTGTCTCTGTGAATGGATGGGGGGGATAATGCGTTACTCAACACTAACCACTTAGCCGTAGTTTCACTCACCACACCGTCCAACATAGCTGCCTCTGATTGGGCCGGCAGGCTTGTGGTCTGACGGTTGTTCTGTGTGGTCGACAGGGTGACGTTTGCGTGCTCGGTGTGTAAGTTCCGTTCGTTCTACCACGAGGACATGGCGGCCCACCTGGAGAGCAAGTTCCACAAAGATCACTTCAAGTTCCTGTCCAGTCAGCTGTCCAAACCCACCACAGACTTCTTACAGGTACACACACACAATCAAAGGCGGACACACAGGCAGACACACACACACACACACAAAGGCAGACACACACACACACACACACACACACACAAAGGCAGACACACACACACAAAGGCAGACACACACACACAAAGGAAGACACACACACACAATCAAAGGCGAACACACAGGCATACACACACACACACCCACACCCAATCAAAGGTGGACACACACAGGCAGACCCATGCAGATGGGGACACACACAGGCAGACCCATGCAGATGGGGACACACACAGGCATACCCATGCAGATGGGGACAGTCACTCAATCTTCTGTAAGATTCCCGTGTGTTTTGAGCGGCCCCCCCCCTCTTACTGTGTGTGTCCACACCAGGAGTACCTGAACAACAAGTATAAGAAGACGGAGCAGAGGACCAGTCAGATGGAGAACCACTGTGCTGCCATCTGTCAAGTCTACAAGGAACAGGACCTCACCAGGCGTAAGGACAGCAGTGTGTTTGTGGTGTCTACCAGGGTTTCCGTTTGTCGCTAATAGCGGGCTATTGTGACATAATGCATTTTGACTTTCCCACCAATGAAAATACCAGTGAATAAACTGGTGGTTTAAGCTCAGACAGCTGTTTGTTGCTGCTGATTTTAAGATCAGACAGCTGTTTGTTGCTGCTGATTTAAGATCAGACAGCTGTTTGTTGCTGCTGATTTTAAGATCAGACAGCTGTTTGTTGCTGCTGATTTTAAGATCAGACAGCTGTTTGTTGCTGCTGATTTTAAGATCAGACAGCTGTTTGTTGCTGCTGATTTTAAGATCAGACAGCTGTTTGTTGCTGCTGATTTAAGATCAGACAGCTGTTTGTTGCTGCTGATTAAAGATCAGACAGCTGTTTGTTCCTGCTGATTTTAAGATCAGACAGCTGTTTGTTGCTGCTGGAGTAAAACATGTCTGTTTAATAAGACCAGTTATTGCGCAACAATCACAACAACCTACTTTGTAATGAGCTGGAGGCCGTATGAATCTTTTGAAAACATGCACTTCATTCTGTGAAATGTGTTTTACCACATACTGAGGCATGTCTTGCCTCGCTTCAAAGTAGCCAGAATCCAACCAAACGTAACAGGCAGTTAGTTATCTGATAGACTTCCTATTGCCATTGAAACCAGTTGCCCCTTTCTCCTGTTCTATTGGTTTTCAAATCAACTTTCAGGTTTAAAGTTTGGAGAAGCAAATTTTCACCTTTTTAAAAAAAAATCACATTTATAACAAAACATTCCATGTATTCTCGCATTTGCAGACTAGTGTTTATAGAGCTTACTATTCCTCATGTGGTGATTGGATATACATAATTTTGCCTAATAGTAGGCCTTAGAGTAGACACAGGCGATATATTACATTTGTTTTCTCCTTTCTTTGCACAGGAAAATGTTGGCCTTTTTTTTTTTCATAAACACATTTCATGCAATTCTACCAAACTTTAGAGACATTAGCAGAGAGACTGGAGACATTAGCAGAGAGACTGGAGACATTAGCAGAGAGACTGGAGACATTAGCAGAGAGACTGGAGACATTAGCAGAACCTTTATTAATAGGACATTTACATGATCGCCTACTCTGCTGACAAACGGATCAATAAAAAGCTAATTTGTAGGCTAATTAGGATATATAATTTTTGGCAATTAAAATGTACTTTAGGGGGAAGCCTCCCCCGAGCCTTATGGACACTCCGCCTATGTATTGTATCATCTTCACATTGCAGTTGAGTTACATGTTCGGTTACGAGGTAATTACCATCTAAATGTTATTATTATTATTTATTACTGAACCGTGGGCGGACGACCTAATCAGGTAATGCAACCGATGCTTACGGGTCTGGTACGTTTCTTTAAACGTCCGGGAGATGAAAACGCTGCCGGTCAAATATCCGGCGCTACGTTTTCCAAACGGAAACCATGTTGTGAACGTACTGTGTGTTGTGAACGTACTGTGTGTTGTGAACGTACTGTGTGTTGTGAACGTACTGTGTGTTGTGAACGTACTGTGTACTCTGTGTGTGTGTGTGTGTTGCGTACGTACGTACTGTGTTGTGAACGTACTGTGTTGTGAACGTACTGTGTGTTGTGAACGTACTGTGTACTCTGTGTGTGTGTGTGTGTGTTGCGTACGTACGTACTGTGTTGTGAACGTACTGTGTTGTGAACGTACTGTGTTGTGAACGTACTGTGTACTCTGTGTGTGTGTGTGTGTTGCGTACGTACGTACTGTGTTGTGAACGTACTGTGTGTTGTGAATGTACTGTGTTGTGAACGTACTGTGTGTTGTGAATGTACTGTGTGTTGTGAACGTACTGTGTTGTGAACGTACTGTGTACTCTGTGTGTGTGTGTGTTGCGTACGTACTGTGTGTGTTGTGTACGTACTGTGTGTGTGTTGCGTACGCACTGTGTGTGTGTGTGTTGCGTACGCACTGTGTGTGTGTTGCGTACGCACTGTGTGTGTGTTGCGTACGCACTGTGTGTGTGTTGCGTACGCACTGTGTGTGTGTGTGTTGCGTACGCACTGTGTGTGTGTGTGTGTTGCGTACGCACTGTGTGTGTGTTGCGTACGCACTGTGTGTTACTCTTCTGTGGAACAGGGTGGATTTGTAAAGGTTTTCTCTGTGTTTCTCTTCTCTGCTGGTCCAACTGTTTCCCTGTTTCTCCCTCTGTAACAGAGTTGGGTATGGAACACTTCATGAAGAAGGTGGAGGCAGCCCACTGTGCAGCCTGTGACCTATTCATCCCCATGCAGTTCTACGTCATACAGAAACACCTCAAGTCCCCCGACCACAACTTCAACCGCAAGGTCAGTACACAGCTCAGTGTATAGTGACTGATACCAGGTCAGTACACAGCTCAGTGTATAGTGACTGATACCAGGTCAGTGTATAGTGACTGATACCAGGTCAGTACACTGCACAGCTCAGTGTATAGTGACTGATACCAGGTCAGTACACTGCACAGCTCAGTGTATAGTGACTGATACCAGGTCAGTACACAGCTCAGTGTATAGTGACTGATACCAGGTCAGTACACAGCTCAGTGTATAGTGACTGATACCAGGTCAGTACACAGCTCAGTGTATAGTGACTGATACCAGGTCAGTACACAGCTCAGTGTATAGTGACTGATACCAGGTCAGTACACAGCTCAGTGTATAGTGACTGATACCAGGTCAGTACACAGCTCAGTGTATAGTGACTGATACCAGGTCAGTACACAGCTCAGTGTATAGTGACTGATACCAGGTCACTACACAGCTCAGTGTATAGTGACTGATACCAGGTCAGTACACAGCTCAGTGTATAGTGACTGATACCAGGTCACTACACAGCTCAGTGTATAGTGACTGATACCAGGTCACTACACAGCTCAGTGTATAGTGACTGATACCAGGTCAGTACACAGCTCAGTGTATAGTGACTGATACCAGGTCACTACACAGCTCAGTGTATAGTGACTGATACCAGGTCAGTAACCAGTTCAGTGTATAGTGACTGATACCAGGTCAGTAACCAGTTCAGTGTATAGTGACTGATACCAGGTCAGTACACAGCTCAGTGTATAGTGACTGATACCAGGTCAGTACACAGCTCAGTGTATAGTGACTGATACCAGGTCAGTACACAGCTCAGTGTATAGTGACTGATACCAGGTCACTACACAGCTATACAGTATAGTGACTGATACCAGGTCAGTACACAGCTCAGTGTATAGTGACTGATACCAGGTCAGTACACAGCTCAGTGTATAGTGACTGATACCAGGTCACTACACAGCTCAGTGTATAGTGACTGATACCAGGTCACTACACAGCTCAGTGTATAGTGACTGATACCAGGTCAGTACACAGCTCAGTGTATAGTGACTGATACCAGGTCAGTACACAGCTCAGTGTATAGTGACTGATACCAGGTCACTACACAGCTCAGTGTATATTGACTGTAGGGGCAGGATGATACCAGGTCAGTACACAGCTCAGTGTATAGTGACTGATACCAGGTCAGTACACAGCTCAGTGTATAGTGACTGATACCAGGTCACTACACAGCTCAGTGTATATTGACTGATACCAGGTCACTACACAGCTCAGTGTATATTGACTGATACCAGGTCACTACACAGCTCAGTGTATAGTGACTGATACCAGGTCACTACACAGCTCAGTGTATAGTGACTAAAACCAGGTCAGTACACAGCTCAGTGTATAGTGACTGATACCAGGTCAGTACACAGCTCAGTGTATATTGACTGTAGGGGCAGGATGATACCAGGTCAGTACACAGCTCAGTGTATATTGACTGTAGGGCAGGATGATACCAGGTCACTACACAGCTCAGTGTATGTTGACTGTAGGGGCAGGATGATACCAGGTCAGTACACAGCTCAGTGTATAGTGACTGATACCAGGTCAGTACACAGCTCAGTGTATATTGACTGTGGGGCAGGATGAGACCAGGTCAGTACACAGCTCAGTATATGTTGACTGTAGGGGCAGGATGATACCAGGTCAGTACACAGCTCAGTGTATAGTGACTGATACCAGGTCAGTACACAGCTCAGTGTATGTTGACTGTAGGGCAGGATGAGACCAGGTCACTACACAATATAAACCCTGCTTGGTTGAGATTGACAGGGAGCACTACACAATATAAACCCTGCTTGGTTGAGATTGGCAGGGAGCACTACACAATATAAACCCTGCTTGGTTGAGATTGGCAGGGAGCACTATACAATATAAACCCTGCT
This sequence comes from Oncorhynchus clarkii lewisi, assembly GCF_045791955.1. Lineage (NCBI taxonomy): Eukaryota > Metazoa > Chordata > Actinopteri > Salmoniformes > Salmonidae > Oncorhynchus > Oncorhynchus clarkii. Next base: position 7,076,302 of record NC_092159.1, on the reverse strand, counting down.
TGGTTGGATACAGAAGATTTGGAGGAACCAGTACTTTTTTTATAATTTTTTTTTGCTCTGCCCTCTCTGACCTTTCCCCCACTGACTCCTGTGTGACCTTTGCTTCCTGCGTGACCCCAGGGTATGATGGAGCAGTCTAAGAGGGCCAGTCTGTCAGTGGCTCGCAGCATCCTCAACCACAAAATCATCGGAAATAAGCTGGTGTTTTACCTCAAGGTACAAAAACGCCTATCTCACACATAACCCCCCCCCCCCCCCCCCACCTTAGAAACACTGACTCTCTGTGCCTCACACACTCATTCACTCACTCACAATCTCTCTCTGACCCTGCCCTTCCTCTCTCCTCTCTGCAGGGTGAGAACCCCTTCCTCGGTAACCAGGACGACCAGGACCCAGAGGACTCAATGATTATGGAGGTGTCAGAGGCTGAGCTGACCAATGAGAGCCTGGCGGAGACCACCAAGGAAGAGGCGGGGCCAGAGACATCGCAGGAGGCCACCGGGGCTGATGGGGTAGAGGAGGAGAAGATGGAGGAGGGGGGAGTGGCGGTAGCAGATGGAGGGGAGGAAGAGGCGCAAGTAGAGAAGCCAGCGGGAGGAGAGGGGGACACGCAGGGTGAGGAGGAGACGCAGGATGAGGGGGAGGCTGAGGGAGAGCTGGAGCAGGTAGGAGAGGAAGAGGAGGAAGGGTTTGAAGTAGGAGATGAGTTTGGAGAGGAGGATGAGGGAGTGGAAGGAGAGCTGGGAGAGGAAGAGGAGGATGAAGGAGTGGGAGGAGAGGATGAGAGTGTGGCGGTAGAGAAGAAAGACGAGGATGCTGACGTGGTCGTCATAGAGTGACCTTTACTCTCAATGACCCTTTGACCTCCCTCTGGACCAATTAATACAGCCCTCTCTCCCCTGTCCAGCCAATCCCACTCTACCCCTTCCACAAACAGCCAATCAGATTCATTTATACTTACCCCACCCCCTCCATTCAGAACCGATACTCACTAATAAACTTCTGATACATCTGTTTTCATATATAGTTTCTCTTCTGTGTAAGTAGACTTTTTTTGTTGTGCCTTTTGAATCTGTCGGTCTGTGTTGGGATATTTTGACAATGTTTCAGTGGGTAGAGGACCGTGAACTTAGTGTTATTGATATGACACACCCCCTACCTGGTATTACTACTGGACGCACCCCCTGTCCGTCATAGCTAGATTCCCAGGAAGTCTGAGCTGATTGGTTCGTCTCTTATCGACTCCTCCCAAACGTGCAAAAACTTATTTGAAATGTATTTGTTGGTGTGTTTAGATGGAAAGACGGGGCAGGATTTAGTTTTACAGACGGTTGCTGTTGTCATCCATGTTCTTTTTTGGACAGATGAGAATAAATGTTTAAAATGTTTATCTGTTGGTTTGGTTTCTTTGTTTGAGCTGATTTTCTTCTAGCCTGATCTCAGATCTTTGTGCTCTTGACAATTCCATTGCTGTTTGTCAAGACACACGACAAAGAATTATAGTCGGCATGATCGCACAAACAGACTGGCTGATGTTCTGGGTTTAGATTAGAATACGATCAAGGGTCAAATTCTTTCTTTACACATATGGTTAAAAGGCTCAGGACAACCTTAACACGACACTGTAAATCCAATCATTCACATTGGGTGCAGCAGGATGGCGGCAGGCAGTGGTTAGAGCGTTGGGCCAGTAACCCGGAAGGTTGCTGGATCCAATCCCCGAGCTGACGAGGTAAAAATCTGTCTTTCTGCCCCTGAGCAAGACCGTTAACCCACTGTTCCCCGGGTGCTGAAGACGTCGATTTTAAGGCAGCCCCCCCACACCTCTCTAATTCAGATGGATTGGGTTAAATGCGGAAGACATATTTGTTGAATACATTGTTGTTTAACTGACTAGGTATCCCCCAAAGTAGTATTTTGTTTAAAAGGGCTTTTGGCAGTTACTACATACGTTTTTGGACTTCTAAATGACTGTGTACCCATTAATTCATGAACATCACTTCTAAATGACTGTGTACCCATTAATTCATGAACATCACTTCTAAAGGAACATGTACCCATTAATTCATGAACATCACTTCTAAATTAACGTGTACCCATTAATTCATGAAGAACATCACTTCTAAATGAACATGTACCCATTAATTCATGAAGAACATCACTCCTAAATGAACGTGTACCCATTAATTCATGAAGAACATCACTCCTAAATGAACGTGTACCCATTAATTCATGAAGAACATCACTCCTAAATGAACGTGTACCCATTAATTCATGAAGAACATGTACCCATTAATTCATGAACATCTCTTCTAAACGCCTCCATGAGCTTTTAGTTCAGTTGTCATACCTTATCAGAATCCGAAATATAAGCTTATTTTACTCCAATGTTTAAAACTATAATTTTGATATCATGGATGGTCAGTCCTTGCATCCATTGCTCTGTGAATTTGAGTGGTTATATTTCTGCAGTCCCATCCCTTGGCTTTTTTACTGAAACAGGAGCAGGCTTTGTTATTTCTGCTACTTTAAGGTCTTGTCTTAATGTGTAACAGCATTCTGCATAATACAATCTTGTTGACTATGACGACCATGAATCAACTAAAAGGAAGGAACAAGTGGGCTGTATGCATCAAGTGGGCTGTATGCAACAAGTGGGCTGTATGCATCAAGTGGGCTGTATGCATCAAGTGGGCTGTATGCATCAAGTGGGCTGTATGCATCAAGTGGGCTGTATGCATCAAGTGGGCTGTATGCATCAAGTGGGCTGTATGCATCAAGTGGGCTGTATGCATCAAGTGGGCTGTATGCAACAAGTGGGCTGTATGCATCAAGTGGGCTGTATGCATCAAGTGGGCTGTATGCATCAAGTGGGCTGTATGCATCAAGTGGGCTGTATGCATCAAGTGGGCTGTATGCATCAAGTGGGCTGTATGCATCAAGTGGGCTGTATGCATCAAGTGGGCTGTATGCATCAAGTGGGCTGTATGCAACAAGTGGGCTGTATGCATCAAGTGGGCTGTATGCATCAAGTGGGCTGTATGCATCAAGTGGGCTGTGTGCATCAAGTGGGCTGTGTGCATCAAGTGGGCTGTATGCATCAAGTGGGCTGTATGCATCAAGTGGGCTGTGTGCATCAAGTGGGCTGTGTGCATCAAGTGGGCTGTGTGCATCAAGTGGGCTGTGTGCATCAAGTGGGCTGTATGCATCAAGTGGGCTGTATGCATCAAGTGGGCTGTATGCATCAAGTGGGCTGTATGCATCAAGTGGGCTGTGTGCATCAAGTGGGCTGTGTGCATCAAGTGGGCTGTATGCATCAAGTGGGCTGTATGCATCAAGTGGGCTGTATGCATCAAGTGGGCTGTATGCATCAAGTGGGCTGTATGCATCAAGTGGGCTGTATGCATCAAGTGGGCTGTGTGCATCAAGTGGGCTGTGTGCATCAAGTGGGCTGTGTGCATCAAGTGGGCTGTGTGCATCAAGTGGGCTGTATGCATCAAGTGGGCTGTATGCATCAAGTGGGCTGTATGCATCAAGTGGGCTGTATGCATCAAGTGGGCTGTATGCATCAAGTGGGCTGTATGCATCAAGTGGGCTGTATGCATCAAGTGGGCTGTGTGCATCAAGTGGGCTGTGTGCATCAAGTGGGCTGTGTGCATCAAGTGGGCTGTATGCATCAAGTGGGCTGTGTGCATCAAGTGGGCTGTGTGCATCAAGTGGGCTGTATGCATCAAGTGGGCTGTATGCATCAAGTGGGCTGTGTGCATCAAGTGGGCTGTGTGCATCAAGTGGGCTGTGTGCATCAAGTGGGCTGTATGCATCAAGTGGGCTGTATGCATCAAGTGGGCTGTGTGCATCAAGTGGGCTGTGTGCATCAAGTGGGCTGTGTGCATCAAGTGGGCTGTATGCATCAAGTGGGCTGTATGCATCAAGTGGGCTGTATGCATCAAGTGGGCTGTATGCATCAAGTGGGCTGTATGCATCAAGTGGGCTGTATGCATCAAGTGGGCTGTATGCATCAAGTGGGCTGTATGCATCAAGTGGGCTGTATGCATCAAGTGGGCTGTGTGCATCAAGTGGGCTGTGTGCATCAAGTGGGCTGTGTGCATCAAGTGGGCTGTGTGCATCAAGTGGGCTGTGTGCATCAAGTGGGCTGTGTGCATCAAGTGGGCTGTGTGCATCAAGTGGGCTGTATGCATCAAGTGGGCTGTATGCATCAAGTGGGCTGTGTGCATCAAGTGGGCTGTGTGCATCAAGTGGGCTGTATGCATCAAGTGGGCTGTATGCATCAAGTGGGCTGTATGCATCAAGTGGGCTGTATGCATCAAGTGGGCTGTACGCATCAAGTGGGCTGTACGCATCAAGTGGGCTGTACGCATCAAGTGGGCTGTACGCATCAAGTGGGCTGTACGCATCAAGTGGGCTGTGTGCATCAAGTGGGCTGTGTGCATCAAGTGGGCTGTATGCATCAAGTGGGCTGTATGCATCAAGTGGGCTGTATGCATCAAGTGGGCTGTATGCATCAAGTGGGCTGTATGCATCAAGTGGGCTGTATGCATCAAGTGGGCTGTATGCATCAAGTGGGCTGTGTGCATCAAGTGGGCTGTATGCATCAAGTGGGCTGTATGCATCAAGTGGGCTGTATGCATCAAGTGGGCTGTACGCATCAAGTGGGCTGTACGCATCAAGTGGGCTGTACGCATCAAGTGGGCTGTACGCATCAAGTGGGCTGTACGCATCAAGTGGGCTGTACGCATCAAGTGGGCTGTACGCATCAAGTGGGCTGTACGCATCAAGTGGGCTGTACGCATCAAGTGGGCTGTACGCATCAAGTGGGCTGTACGCATCAAGTGGGCTGTACGCATCAAGTGGGCTGTACGCATCAAGTGGGCTGTACGCATCAAGTGGGCTGTACGCATCAAGTGGGCTGTATGCATCAAGTGGGCTGTACGCATCAAGTGGGCTGTGTGCATCAAGTGGGCTGTATGCATCAAGTGGGCTCAAGTGGGCTGTATGCATCAAGTGGGCTGTGTGCATCAAGTGGGCTGTATGCATCAAGTGGGCTGTATGCATCAAGTGGGCTGTATGCATCAAGTGGGCTGTATGCATCAAGTGGGCTGTACGCATCAAGTGGGCTGTATGCATCAAGTGGGCTGTGTGCATCAAGTGGGCTGTATGCATCAAGTGGGCTGTATGCATCAAGTGGGCTGTACGCATCAAGTGGGCTGTACGCATCAAGTGGGCTGTATGCATCAAGTGGGCTGTATGCATCAAGTGGGCTGTATGCATCAAGTGGGCTGTATGCATCAAGTGGGCTGTATGCATCAAGTGGGCTGTATGCATCAAGTGGGCTGTATGCATCAAGTGGGCTGTTTGCATCAAGTGGGCTGTATGCATCAAGTGGGCTGTACGCATCAAGTGGGCTGTGTGCATCAAGTGGGCTGTATGCATCAAGTGGGCTGTATGCATCAAGTGGGCTGTATGCATCAAGTGGGCTGTATGCATCAAGTGGGCTGTACGCATCAAGTGGGCTGTACGCATCAAGTGGGCTGTGTGCATCAAGTGGGCTGTATGCATCAAGTGGGCTGTACGCATCAAGTGGGCTGTATGCATCAAGTGGGCTGTATGCATCAAGTGGGCTGTATGCATCAAGTGGGCTGTATGCATCAAGTGGGCTGTATGCATCAAGTGGGCTGTGTGCATCAAGTGGGCTGTGTGCATCAAGTGGGCTGTGTGCATCAAGTGGGCTGTATGCATCAAGTGGGCTGTATGCATCAAGTGGGCTGTATGCATCAAGTGGGCTGTATGCATCAAGTGGGCTGTATGCATCAAGTGGGCTGTGTGCATCAAGTGGGCTGTATGCATCAAGTGGGCTGTATGCATCAAGTGGGCTGTATGCATCAAGTGGGCTGTATGCATCAAGTGGGCTGTATGCATCAAGTGGGCTGTGTGCATCAAGTGGGCTGTATGCATCAAGTGGGCTGTATGCATCAAGTGGGCTGTATGCATCAAGTGGGCTGTGTGCATCAAGTGGGCTGTGTGCATCAAGTGGGCTGTCAAGTGCATCAAGTGGGCTGTATGCATCAAGTGGGCTGTATGCATCAAGTGGGCTGTATGCATCAAGTGGGCTGTGTGCATCAAGTGGGCTGTATGCATCAAATGCATCAAGTGGGCTGTATGCATCAAGTGGGCTGTATGCATCAAGTGGGCTGTATGCATCAAGTGGGCTGTATGCATCAAGTGGGCTGTACGCATCAAGTGGGCTGTATGCATCAAGTGGGCTGTATGCATCAAGTGGGCTGTACGCATCAAGTGGGCTGTATGCATCAAGTGGGCTGTATGCATCAAGTGGGCTGTACGCATCAAGTGGGCTGTATGCATCAAGTGGGCTGTATGCATCAAGTGGGCTGTATGCATCAAGTGGGCTGTATGCATCAAGTGGGCTGTGTGCATCAAGTGGGCTGTACGCATCAAGTGGGCTGTGTGCATCAAGTGGGCTGCTGTGGCATCAAGTGGGCTGTATGCATCAAGTGGGCTGTATGCATCAAGTGGGCTGTATGCATCAAGTGGGCTGTATGCATCAAGTGGGCTGTATGCATCAAGTGGGCTGTATGCATCAAGTGGGCTGTATGCATCAAGTGGGCTGTGTGCATCAAGTGGGCTGTACGCATCAAGTGGGCTGTACGCATCAAGTGGGCTGTGTGCATCAAGTGGGCTGTATGCATCAAGTGGGCTGTATGCATCAAGTGGGCTGTATGCATCAAGTGGGCTGTATGCATCAAGTGGGCTGTATGCATCAAGTGGGCTGTATGCATCAAGTGGGCTGTATGCATCAAGTGGGCTGTATGCATCAAGTGGGCTGTACGCATCAAGTGGGCTGTACGCATCAAGTGTAATACACTGAACAAAAATATAAATGCTCCATGCAACAATTTCAAAGATTTTACTGAGGTTCAGTTCATATGAGGAAATCAGTGAATGGAAATAAATCCATAGATTAGGGCCGAATGAATTTCACATGACTGGGAATACAGATATGCATCTGTTGGTCACAGATACGTTAAAAGAAAGGTAAGGGGCGTAGATCAAAAAACCAGTCCGTATCTGGTGTGACCTCCATTTGCCCAAATGCAGCGCAACACATCTCCTTCACATAGAGGTGATCAGGTTGTTGATTGTGGCCTGAGGTGTGTTGTCCCACTCCTCTTCAATGGCTGTGCGAAGTGGCTGGATATTGGCGGGAACTGGAACACGCTGTTGCACACGTCGATCCAGAGCATCCCAAACATGCTCAATGGGTGACATGTCTGGTGAGTATGCAGGCCACGGAAGAACTTGAACATTTTCAGCTTCCGGGAACTGTGAACAGATTCTTGCGACACGAGCCTTGCATTATACTGAAACATGAGGTGATCTTTTTTACAACTTTGACATTAAAAAAGGGAGATACTTAAGTCAGTTGTACAACTGAATGCCTTCAACTGAAATGTGTGGTGTTGTCACAAAACTGCACATTTAGTGGCCTTTTATTGTCCCCAGCACAAGGTGCACCGGTGTAATGATCATGCTGTTTAATCAGCTTCTTGATATGCCACACCTGTCAGGGGGATGGATTATCTTGGCAAAGGAGAAATGCTCACTAACAGGGATGTAAACAAATTTGTGCATAAAACTTGAGAGATTTAAGCTTTTTGTGCTTATGGAACATTTCTGGGATCTTTTATTTTAGCTCAGGAAACATAGGACCAACAATTTATATGTTGCGTTTCTATTTTTGTTCAGTGTAGGATCAGACACCGCCTGTCCCTATAATTTTGATCTGAAAGACCTGAACTCAGAGGATTGATACTACCAAAGATTGTCTATTATATTGACAAGATATTTGAGTGACCGCTTTAAAGATGGAAGACAGGTGGGAGAAGTCGAGATCAGGTGGGAAGGGAAAGGGGGATACCTTGTCAATTGCACAACTGAATGCATTCAACCGAAATGTGTCTTCCGCATTTAACCCAACCCCTCTGAATCAGAGATGTGTGGGCACTTGCCTTAATCGACATCCACGTCCCGGGAGTAGTTGTTGGGGGTTAACCGTCTTGCTCATCGGCAGAACGGCTGATTTTTCCACCTTGCTGGCTCTGGGATTCAAACCAGCGATATTTTGGTTGCTGGCCAAACCCTCTTAGCCAATGTCAGGGCAGAAACATGTGTGAACAACAGTCCATGGAGATAGATAGCAGATTCATCATTGTATCTGTGCCATTATAGTGTCTGTGAGGGCATGAGCAGCGCCATTGAGTCTATCTCCATTATGAAGTAGTTCTTTTTTTGTTCTTCATTAGCGGACCGCTCCCAATTCATAGGAATCACCCCCCAGGTGGCTACTTTAAAATGGTGGAGGCCCTCAATGGCAATGCTAAAGCGGTTTATATCCATGATGAGTCTTCTATCGCTATGACAACAGGCACAACTCCAATAAAAATGTTTTGCCACGTGCGTCCATATCAGTACATTCAAGAACAATTTAACCATTAACAAACTTCTATTTGATCAAATAAGCCTCACGTAGCAAATGAGCAATTACATGTTTTGTTGACCAAATTCGACACTAATTGACCTCCAAACAAACATTTCTCACTTCGTGGCATTATTTTCGTGTATACATTTTGGGCGGAGTAAACCTCTCACTTCGCCTTTTCCTCTCTGATACTACCATACTTGTGATTAATTGACCACTAGGTGGAGGGCTCACTCCACTATAGGTGGAATTAATTGCGTTTCTTCAAGGTAAAATTTACCATAACATGAGTTTATTATAAGAGTATTAAGAACCTATAGTTTATAAGATTATGTGATTTATAGAAGGTGAAATTATGCAATTGTTACAATATCTATCACAAATTATCCAGTCCATTGACAGTGTGTGGTTACGCGAAAATAGGGCAATTAATTGTGATGCTATGTATGGCCATTTATGCAGACCAGTGTATATTGGGAATTTGTCTATAATAATTTTCAGTGTTTGAAGTTATTGCATGGTATTGCCTGTTCCGGGAGACAGAGGGGATTCGTTCGTGGAGAGGTGACATTCCTCCGAATGACGTCCTGACGTTCCCCCTACGTCTGACGTCACTGACGTCGAACGGGGCTGTTTGTTCTGGATTCAGGGGTGAGGAAGACCTGCGCGCGCTGACAACCGACAGAAAAAGGTAAATAAACGTGTTTTGGGGTGTCGCTCCACCGATACCGGTAGGGTAAACGAAGGCATTCAATCTCAGGAATCCGATAAAACACTCAGAACCACACTCGGTGCATTATTTCGGTTGGTGTCAGTGCGCGAGGTGCCTAGCGGGGCATGGACTGTCTTATCACAGGCCTGTCGCCGGTGCGGGCGCACGGGAAGATGAATATTCTCTGTATTTACGTTACCTGATTTGCAGTTTATTGCACATCTTGTGTTTTCGTAATCTATGCTCCTTGGTGGTACATTAACGGTGTTTTTCAGGGGCATGGGCACTCCCTGTTGTCATTGCGCACGGTAGTTGGGGGACGGTAGCAGGCTAACGTTAGTAGCTAGCTAGGTTGTTTGTTTGTAGCCCCGTAGGCCGTATTCTTGACAGAAGTTACGCCTGGTTTGGGGCGTATTTTACGCTCCGTGGCGCTGAAAGCACGTGAAATACGACGTAGTTTTTTTTTCTAGAATAACGTCACAGTCCAAGTTGTATTCTGAAAGGGTGTTTACGTACGGAGCTGTCAGAAAAATGCTGACAGCGATCATGACTAGCTGTTGTATCTCTAGACCAGGGGTCCCAAACTTTTGCAGGTTTAAATTTTTATTTCCTGCAATTCTACACATGTTGTCATGGCGTGCAAATAATATTTAGCAGTTGTAAAACACATTTCTTACCATTCTATACATTTGCCCAATATCTAATGTGTATTCGTGTGATATTTGAGTGACAAAAAAATAACTATCTATGGGCTAAAAGTTACCTGACATGAGCTACTTGATCTGGACATTTCTGACAAGTTATAAATAGTTCTCTAAGGTCTGTAATGACTAAGAAGACGAGAGGAACTGATGATGTACTACCCAATTTAGAGATGACAATTTTCAAGAGTAAGTTTTTAAAGCTGGACTGAGTTCCTAAAATAAATAAATAACCTGTGGCGACCCCTCCACAGTTGGGGAACCACTGCCCAAGACAACAGTAGCTATTGACAAGAGAACTGAATATCCAATGTAAAACTAATTTTTACCAAAGAACTGAGTAACCATCTTTACCACGTTACCAACCATATACTGAACCCAAAAAGTCAGTTAAACAGTCATTTCCTGTGGATATTTTGTCTCAAATTTCGGGCAGCAGAAGGACAACTGCACAGACAAACGGTAGAGTAAGTTTAAATGTAATTTTATCCAATATCCTGAAACATTTACACAGGATTTTTCACACAAATGTCTTAGGCTGTTTATACCAATTAATTGTGTATTACAGCCTGATTAATCAGACTATTGGTTATCTAGCTAGTTAAAACTATTTAAAGTTAATGTTATTTGAGGGTAGAAGCCTATATGGTCTGGAGAAATGTTCGTAGCTAAAATGACCCACTTGCTGTGAGATTGGGTTCCAATGTTTTGACAGTGTTGGGTTCGTTGTTGTCAATTATGGTGTGTGTTTTCCTCCAATAACATAAGCAGTAAAACATCATGCTTTACCCCACAGGTGTTAGTCATTCCACGGAGGGCCGAGTGTCTGTGGGTTTTTGCTCCTCCCTTGTACTTGATTGATGAATTAAGGTCACTGATTAGTAAGGAACTCTCCCTCACCTGGTTGTTTTGGTCTTAATTGAAAGGGAAAAAAAAAAAAAACAGCAGACACTAGGCTCTCCGTGGAATGAGTTTGACTCCCCTGCTTTACCCTGTCTGTCTCTCTCTGCTGTGGGTAGAGACTTAGACAAAGGCTCTCATTTACAACGATTGTTAGTCACATGGAGACATGACTACTTGTTTTCACTGTTTCATCATGACAGACAGACGCTCTGCATCTTGTTGTCTTTGCCTATGCAAATGTCAGTGTAGTCAGAAAGTATTCAGACCCCTTGACTTTTTCCACATTTTGTTACGTTACAGCCTTATTATAAAATTGATTAAATATTTTTTTCCCCTCATCAATCTACACACAATACCCCATAATGACATCACAATACCCCATAATGACATCACAATACCTCATAATGACATCACAATACCCCATAATGACAAAGCAAAAACATTTTTTTTAAAATAAATGTTAGCAAATTGATACTGAAATATCACATTATTCAGACCCTTTACTCAGTACTTTGTTGAAGCTCCTTTGGCAGCGATTACAGCCATGAATCTTCTTGGGTATGACGCTACAAGCTTGGCACACCTGTATTTGGGGAGTTTCTCACATTCTTCTCTGCAGATATTCTCAAGCTCTGTCAGGTTGGATGGGGAGCGTCACTGCACATTTATGTTCAGGTTTCTCCAGAGATATTCGATCGGGTTCAAGTCTGGGCTCTGGCTGGGTCACTCACGTCACTCAAGACGTGTCCCAAAGTCACTTCTGCGTTGTCTTGGCTGTGTGCTTAGGGTCGTTCGCCCCAGTCTGAGGTTCTGAGCGCCCTGGAGCAGGTTTTCATCAAGGATCTCTCTGTACTTTGCTCCATTCATCTTTCCCACAATCCTGACTAGTCTCCCAGTCCCTGCCGCTGAAAAACATCCCAACAGCATGATGCTGCCACTGCCACGCTTCACCGTAGGGATGGTGCCGGGTTTCCTCAAGACGTGATGCTTGGCATTCAGGCCAAAGAGTTCAATCTTGGTTTCATCAGACCAGAGAATTTTGTTTCTAATGGTCTGAGAGTTCTTTGGGTGCCTTTTGGCAAACTCCAAGCGGGCTGTCATGAGCATTTTATTGAGGAGTAGCTTCTATCTGGCCACTCTACCATAAAGGCCTGACTGGTAGGATGCTGCAGAGATGGTTGTCCTTCTAGAAGGTTCTCCCATCGCCACAGAGGAACTCAGGAGCTCTGTTAGAGTAACCATCGGGTTCTTGGTCACCTCGCTGACCAAGGCCCTTCTCCCCTGATTGCTCAGTTTGGCCGGGCGGACAACTCTAGGGAGAGTCTTGGTGGTTCCAAACATCTTACATTTTAGGAATGATGGAGGCCACTGTGTTCTTGGGGACCGTCAATGCTGCAGAAATGTTTTGGTACCCTTCCCCAGATCTGTGCCCCGACATAATCTGTCTCTGAGTTCTATGGACAATTCCTTCGACCTCGTGGCTTGGTTTTTGCTCTGACAACTGTGGGACCTTATATAGACAGTTGTGTGCCTTTCCAAATCATGTCCAATCAATTGAATTTACCACAAGACAATCAATGGAAACCTGAGCTCAATTTCGAGTCTCATAGCAAACGGTTTGACTACTTATGTAAATAAGGTATTTCTGTATTTTTTTTATTTTATACAAATTGTCTAAAAACCTGTTCGCCTCTGTCGTTATGAGGTATTGTGTGTAGATTGCAGAGAACATTTTATTTATTTATTTAATACATTTTAGAATAAGGCTGTAACAAAATGTGGAAAAGACAACGGGTCTGAATACTTTCCAAAATGCACCGTACACTACGCCTTCTAGACACACCACACACACGGCTGACGTACAGTCACACTACAACCCTTCTCTTCTCTATATTCCCCCCCCCCCCCACCAGTGTTGTGATTCCTTGTCCTTCTACAGCTCTCTCTCAGACCCCCTGTACTCCCCTTGTCAACCAACCAAAGACTGGTTTGTCTCTGTTTCTCTCTCCACCAGTGTTGTGATTCCTTGTCCTTCTACATATCTTTCTCTCTTTCAGACCCCGTCTACTCCCCTCGTCAAACAACCGAAGACTGGTCGGTCTCTCTGTTTCTCTCTCTCTCCACCAGTGTTGTGATTGCTTGTCCTTCTACATTTCTCGCTCGCTCTCTCTCAGACCCCCTCTACCCCCCTCTTCAACCAACAAACCAAAGGAAGTTTAGCCACTCTCTCCTGCCCCCCCTCCAGGTCACTACTCCACCCTTCTCGTCAACCAACCAACCAAAGGAAGACTGGCCCCTCTCTCCTGCCCCCCTCCAGGTCACTACTCTACCTCTCCATTCTGAGAGATGACACTCCCTCTGGACTAGACCAAGCCTGCACCACACCAGACAAACATGTAAGTCCAGCTGTAAGCTAGCAGCCTGTGTGTGTGTGTGTGTGTTCTAGGCTAATGAACAACCTACTAGGACTAAACATCATCATTAGGGAAAGGGGGAGACCTAGTCAGTTGCACAACTGAATGCATTCCAAAATGGGCTCTGGATTCAAACCTGTCTTGAAGGTTGGTAGGTGTATTTATGTCAGGCTAATGAGTAAACGACTACTACACATAATCATTAGATAGTGATGGGGGGGGGGACTGATGCAGTTACATATTTTAAAGATGTATCCTAACGTTTTGACAGTATCCTAATATTAGTTTTGCGCTGGTTGGCTGTGCCTGCACCAAAACTACAGTAGTTTTCCTTCATAGCTTTGTTCTTCATCTTCTTTTTATGTTGGGAGTCAATTAGTTTTCAGCACTTTTATTTCCATGACTGATCAACACTTGGCTCGTTCTTGTCCCTCTGCAGCAGACATATGGTGAGCAATATGTTTGGAACATCAAATCGCAATAAAATCCCAGTGTTGAATCACAATACATATAGAATCCTGAGAATCACAATACATATAGAATCACAATACGTATAGAATCCTGAGAATCACAATGCGTATAGAATCCTGAGAATCACAATGCGTATAGAATCCTGAGAATCACAATACATATAGAATCACAATACGTATAGAATCCTGAGAATCACAATGCGTATAGAATCACTATACGTATAGAATCACAATACGTATAGAATCACAATGCGTATAGAATCCTGAGAATCACAATACATATAGAATCCTGAGAATCACAATGCGTATAGAATCCTGAGAATCACAATACATATAAAATCACAATACATATAGAATCCTGAGAATCACAATACATATAGAATCACAATGCGTATAGAATCCTGAGAATCACAATACATATAGAATCACAATGCGTATAGAATCCTGAGAATCACAATACATATAGAATCACAATACGTATAGAATCCTGAGAATCATAATACATATAGAATCACAATGCGTATAGAATCCTGAGAATCACAATACATATAGAATCACAATACGTATAGAATCACAATACATATAGAATCACAATACGTATAGAATCCTGAGAATCACAATACGTATAGAATCCTGAGAATCACAATGCGTATAGAATCCTGAGAATCACAATACATATAGAATCACAATACGTATAGAATCCTGAGAATCACAATACATATAGAATCACAATACGTATAGAATCCTGAGAATCACAATACATATAAAATCACAATACATATAGAATCCTGAGAATCACAATACATATAAAATCACAATACGTATAGAATCCTGAGAATCACAATACATATAGAATCACAATGCGTATAGAATCCTGAGAATCACAATGCGTATAGAATCCTGAGAATCACAATGCGTATAGAATCCTGAGAATCACAATACGTATAGAATCACAATACGTATAGAATCCTGAGAATCACAATACGTATAGAATCCTGAGAATCACAATACATATAGAATCACAATGCGTATAGAATCCTGAGAATCACAATACATATAAAATCACAATACGTATAGAATCCTGAGAATCACAATACATATAGAATCACAATGCGTATAGAATCCTGAGAATCACAATGCGTATAGAATCCTGAGAATCACAATACATATAGAATCACAATACGTATAGAATCCTGAGAATCACAATACGTATAGAATCCTGAGAATCACAATGCGTATAGAATCCTGAGAATCACAATACGTATAGAATCACAATACGTATAGAATCCTGAGAATCACAATGCGTATAGAATCCTGAGAATCACAATACATATAGAATCACAATGCGTATAGAATCCTGAGAATCACAATACATATAGAATCCTGAGAATCACAATGCGTATAGAATCACTATACGTATAGAATCACGATACGTATAGAATCCTGAGAATCACAATACATATAGACTCCTGAGAATCACAATACGTATAGAATCCTGAGAATCACAATACGTATAGAATCCTGAGAATCACAATACGTATAGAATCCTGAGAATCACAATACGTATAGAATCCTGAGAATCCCAATACGTATAGAATCCTGAGAATCCCAATACGTATAGAATCCTGAGAATCCCAATACGTATAGAATCCTGAGAATCACAATACGTATAGAATCCTGAGAATCACGATACGTATAGAATCCTGAGAATCACGATACGTATAGAATCCTGAGAATCACGATACGTATAGAATCCTGAGAATCACGATACATATAGAACCCTGAGAATCACGATACATATAGAATCCTGAGTGTCCTGAGAATCTCAGTATATATCGTATTGTGACAATATTGTATCTTGAGGTTCTTGGCCATTTCCAGCCCTGTTGGTAGGAGTGTTAGTAATTCAACTACTACTACACATCATCATTAGATAGTCTTATTGTTTGGTAGGAGTGTTAGTGAACTAGATATCTACCTCAAAAGGACTTCCCTGATGAAATGAGGATGTATTGTGTTATGTTGTGGTTTTGGTTCTATTTTTAGTCTTCATTTAACTAGACAAGCCAGTTAAGAACAAATACTTATTTACAATGACGGCCTACCGGGGAACAGTAGGTTAACTGCCTTGTTCAGGGGCAGAACGAGAGATTCTTACCATGTCAACTCGGTGATTCGATCCAGCAACCTTTTGGTTACTGCCCCAACACTCTAACCACTCGGCTATCTGCCGCCCAAATTTTTTGTTGTCTATTGAATGGAAAAGTCCATCATCATCGGTTTGCTTCCTCTACATGGTGTGTGTTTTTGTGCATGCCTGAGTGTGTGTGTGTGGTGTGTGTGGGGGCATCTGTGTTTGAGCAAGCTGCCTCATGCTAGTGCTGGGAAAAGGGGGG
Organism: Oncorhynchus clarkii lewisi; assembly: GCF_045791955.1. Classification (NCBI taxonomy): domain Eukaryota; kingdom Metazoa; phylum Chordata; class Actinopteri; order Salmoniformes; family Salmonidae; genus Oncorhynchus; species Oncorhynchus clarkii. The sequence continues at coordinate 7,060,191 of NC_092159.1, read as the reverse complement.
TGGAGTGAGTGGGCGAGAAAACGGAGGGATGGATGGAAGGGGGTGTGGCGCTTTTAAAGTATGACCAACCAGAAAGAGACAGAGGCATTCTGTCTGAGAGAGAGGGAGAGGAAAATAAAAGAAAGATCTAGAATGAGATTCCTCTCTCGTTATTCCTTCACCTCCTTTTCTCTTTCTTTCCCTTTTATCTCTCTTTTTGTTTCACTGTTTCCTTCCCTCCATCCCTCTCTTTCTGTGCTCTGGGATCGTGGAGAGAGGAAGGGCAGGATGAATAGGAGGAGAGATGTGCTCTGGGATCGTGGAGAGAGGAAGGGCAGGATGAATAGGAGGAGAGATGTGCTCTGGGATCGTGGAGAGAGGAAGGGCAGGATGAATAGGAGGAGAGATGTGCTCTGGGATCGTGGAGAGAGGAAGGGCAGGATGAATAGGAGGAGAGATGTGCTCTGGGATCGTGGAGAGAGGAAGGGCAGGATGAATAGGAGGAGAGATGTGCTCTGGGATCGTGGAGAGAGGAAGGGCAGGATGAATAGGAGGAGAGATGTGCTCTGGGATCGTGGAGAGAGGAAGGGCAGGATGAATAGGAGGAGAGATGTGCTCTGGGATCGTGGAGAGAGGAAGGGCAGGATGAATAGGAGGAGAGATGTGCTCTGGGATCGTGGAGAGAGGAAGGGCAGGATGAATAGGAGGAGAGATGTGCTCTGGGATCGTGGAGAGAGGAAGGGCAGGATGAATAGGAGGAGAGATGTGCTCTGGGATCGTGGAGAGAGGAAGGGCAGGATGAATAGGAGGAGAGATGTGCTCTGGGATCGTGGAGAGAGGAAGGGCAGGATGAATAGGAGGAGAGATGTGCTCTGGGATCGTGGAGAGAGGAAGGGCAGGATGAATAGGAGGAGAGATGTGCTCTGGGATCGTGGAGAGAGGAAGGGCAGGATGAATAGGAGGAGAGATGTGCTCTGGGATCGTGGAGAGAGGAAGGGCAGGATGAATAGGAGGAGAGATGTGCTCTGGGATCGTGGAGAGAGGAAGGGCAGGATGAATAGGAGGAGAGATGTGCTCTGGGATCGTGGAGAGAGGAAGGGCAGGATGAATAGGAGGAGAGATGTGGTCTTTCTCTTTCTATCGCACTGTTGGAACTGGAACCAGCTCGTCTTCAGACTCTTCTGTTTCTAAAGAACACAAGGAATCCTTTCTCCTGCTCTTCACTCTTCTGTTCCTAAAGAACACGAGGAATCCTGTCTCCTGCTCTTCACTCTTCTGTTCCTAAAGAACACGAGGAATCCTTTCTCCTGCTGTTCACTCTTCTGTTCCTAAAGAACACGAGGAATCCTGTCTCCTGCTCTTCTGTTCCTAAAGAACACGAGGAATCCTTTCTCCTGCTCTTCTCTTCTGTTCCTAAAGAACACGAGGAATCCTTTCTCCTGCTCTTCCAGAACTCCTGTTAGTCTGAATTACTTCTGACTCTCTCCTGACCGTGTGTGTGTTTGTGTGTGTGTGTTGGGATTGTTCCGAGGTTTGTTTAAGACTTTTTCTATGAACTTCAAGATGCAGTCTAGATCTAACAGTCTGCTGGACTTCCAGACACGGTATCTCTTACCGGAGAAGATAGCACGTTCCTGTGAGGAGGTAACTCTCACACACACCCCCTCACTTCACGTGGTTGTTCTTGACTGGTGTCTGTCCTTTTCTTCAGTCTCTTCCTGGTTTCCACTTGTGCGTTATCTTGGTTTCCATGTAAACTCTTGTTTTTGTTATGGAGTACTAGCATGAGGTATTAGGTCAGTGTTCTGGTGATGTCAGAGGATGGCTTAACTCTTTCTCTGTCAGTGTTCTGGTGATGTCAGAGGATGGCTTAACTCTTTCTCTGTCAGTGTTCTGGTGATGTCAGAGGATGGCTAAACTCTTTCTCTGTCAGTGTTCTGGTGATGTCAGAGGATGGCTTAACGCTTTCTCTGTCAGTGTTCTGGTGATGTCAGAGGTTGGCTTAACTCTTTCTCTGTCAGTGTTCTGGTGATGTCAGAGGATGGCTTAACTCTTTCTCTGTCAGTGTTCTGGTGATGTCAGAGGATGGCTAAACTCTTTCTCTGTCAGTGTTCTGGTGATGTCAGAGGATGGCTTAACGCTTTCTCTGTCAGTGTTCTGGTGATGTCAGAGGTTGGCTTAACTCTTTCTCTGTCAGTGTTCTGGTGATGTCAGAGGGTGGCTAAAGTCTTTCTCTGTCAGTGTTCTGGTGATGTCAGAGGATGGCTTAACTCTTTCTCTGTCAGTGTTCTGGTGATGTCAGAGGTTGGCTTAACGCTTTCTCTGTCAGTGTTCTGGTGATGTCAGAGGATGGCTTAACTCTTTCTCTGTCAGTGTTCTGGTGATGTCAGAGGATGGCTAAACTCTTTCTCTGTCAGTGTTCTGGTGATGTCAGAGGATGGCTTAACTCTTTCTCTGTCAGTGTTCTGGTGATGTCAGAGGTTGGCTAAACTCTTTCTCTGTCAGTGTTCTGGTGATGTCAGAGGATGGCTTAACTCTTTCTCTGTCAGTGTTCTGGTGATGTACTCTATACTCCTCTGTAAACTGTCCATCGATATATACAAGATCCACTGGTTGATGCTTATTTAAAAAGCCTCTTAGGCCTCACTCCCCCTTATCAACCGTGTTGTTGTTGTGTTGCTACTGTGTTGTCATGTTGTGTTGCTGTTGTTGTTGTGTTGCTGTCATGCTGTGTTGTTGTGTTGCTACAGTGCTGTGTTGTCATGTTGTGTTCCTACAGTGTTGTGTTGCTGCCGTGCTGTGTTGTTGTCTTAGGTCTTTCTTTATGTAGTGTTGTGGTGTCTCTCTTGTCGTGTTTTGTCCAAATGTTTATTTTGAACCCCGGCCCTGCAGCCCCCGGCCCTGCAGCTCCCGGCCCTGCAGGGGGCCTTTTGCCTCTTGGTAGGCCGTCATTGTGAATAAGAAGTGGTCCCTAATTGACTTGCCTCGTTAACCTCTCTAGCGTATGTGGGGCGCTAGCGTCCCACCTGGCCAACATCCAGTGAGATTGCAGAGCGCCAAATTCAAATACAGAAATACTTATTATAAAAATTCAGAAAACAAAACATATTTTACATAGGGTTAAAGATTAACTTCTTGTGAATCCAACCACGGTGACAGATTTAAAAAATGCTTAACGGCATAAGCATACCTTACGATTATTTGAGAACATAGCCCAGCAGACAAATCATTACAAACAGTAACCAGCCAAGTAGAAGAGTTACACAAGTCAGAAATAGAGATACAATTAATCCCTTACCTTTGATGATCTTCATATGGTTGCACTCAGAAGACATTCATTTAAACAATAAATGTTCCTTTTGTTCGATAAAGTCTCTTTATATCCAAAAACCTCAGTTTTGTTTTTTGCGTTTTCTTCAGTAATCCACAGGCTCAAACGCAGTCAAAACAGGCAGACAAAAAAATCAAAATTGTATCTGTAAAGTTCATAGAAACATGTCAAACGATGTTTATATTCAATCCTCAGGTTGTTTTTAGCCTAAATAATCGATAATATTTCAACCTGACAATAACGTTGTCGATATAAAAGGTAAACAAAGGCACTCTCTCGGGATTGCGCATGATAAAGTTCTGTGACAAGGTAGGGTCCACTCATTCAGACTGGTCTTACTCCCCATTTATCAGAATACAAGCCTGAAACAATTTCTAAAGACTCTTGACATCTAGTGGAAGGCATAGGACCTGCAATTTGAGTCCTAAGTCAATGGATACTGTAATGGCATTGAATAGAAAACCTACTTCCTGAATGGATTTTTCTCAGGTCTTCGCCTGCCAAATCAGTTCTGTTATACTCAGACACTATTTTAACAGTTTTGGAAACTTTAGAGTGTTTTCTATCCAAATCTACCAGTTATATGCATATCATGTCTTCTGGGCCCGAGTAGCAGGCAGTTTAATTTGGGCATGCTTTTCATCCAAAATTCCGAATGCTGCCCCCTACCCTAGAGAAGTTAAATCAAACCATGTTAGAGGACCTTTCACCTTTTATCTGTTAGACTATGTCTGTGTTTACTGTGTGTGTGTGTTAGCGCAGTGTGTCTGTGTGTGTGTGTCTTAGCGCAGTGTGTCTGTTTACTGTGTGTGTGTGTGTGGTAGCGCAGTGTGTGTGTGTGGTAGCGCAGTGTGTGTGTGTGTGTGGTAGCGCAGTGTGTGTGTGTGTGATAGCGCAGTGTGTGTGTGTGTGTGGTAGCGCAGTGTGTGTGTGTGTGTGTGGTAGCGCAGTGTGTGTGGTAGCGCAGTGTGTGTGTGTGTGTGTGTGTGTGGTAGCGCAGTGTGTGTGTGTGTGTGTGTGTGTGTGGTAGCGCAGTGTGTGTGTGTGGTAGCGCAGTGTGTGTGTGTGTGGTAGCGCAGTGTGTGTGTGTGTGGTAGCGCAGTGTGTGTGTGTTAGAGCTGTGTGTGTGTGTGTGTGACTGTAGGTGTGTGTTGTTTGGGGAAGTCCAGTTTGGAGGTTAGTCTGGGCAGCCAGTGTGTGCAGGGGTCAGTATATAGATCTGTGTGAGTTAGGGTAGTGTGTGTGTGTGTGTATGCAGGGGTCGGTATATAGATCTGTGTGAGTTAGGGTAGTGTGTGTGTGTGTGTGCAGGGGTCAGTATATAGATCTGTGTGAGTTAGGGTAGTGTGTGTGTGGCTGTAGGTGTGTGTGTTGGAAAGTTTGGGAAAGTCCAGTTCTGTTGATTAGTCACTGAGACGGTGGGCTATGGGTATGCCTGTGTATGCCAGGGTCAGTGTATAGGTCTGTGTGTTCATGTAGGTATGTAGTGGGGTTGGTGTATAGGACTGTGTTTATATAGTGGGGTCAGTGTATAGGACTGTGTTTATATAGTGGGGTTGGTGTATAGGATTGTGTTTATATAGTGGGGTCAGTGTACAGGATTGTGTTTATATAGGACTGTGTTTATATAGTGAGGTCGGTGTATAGGAGCTGTGATGATGATGACGTTACTCTTCCTCCCCTCCTAGAGAGTCCAATGGGCTGTGATGACGTTACTCTTCCTCCCCCTCCTTGAGAATCCAGTGGGCTGTGATGACGTTACTCTTCCTCCCCCTCCTTGAAAATCCAGTGGGCTGTGATGATGACGATATTCTTCCTCCCCTCCTAGAGAATCCAGTGGGCTGTGATGATGACGATGATGACGTTACTCTTTCTCCCCCTCCTAGAGAATCCAGTGGCTGTGATGATGATGATGTTACTCTTCCTCCCCTCCTAGAGAATCCAATGGGCTGTGATGATGACGATGATGACGTTACTCTTCCTCCTCCCTTCAGACAGTCCAGCGTTTTGTGTGATGGCCTGAGAGGGCTTCCCAGTCTAGCCTGCCTGCCTCTCCCGGGTCCAAACTGTCTGACTGGGACTCCCCCCCTCCCCGCCTGCTACGCCCTGCCTCCGTCGTCATGGGAGACGGCCTGGAGGCGGGCAGCAGCCTAGACCCCGCCTCCCGCTCCCTCTCCTGTAACCCCCCGCCCCCCGAGACATGGAACCCCTCGAGGCCGAAACGACAGACCAACCAGCTACAGGTAGTGTGTGTGTGTGTGTGTGGTGTGTGTGGTGTGTGTGTGTGTGGTGTGGTGTGTGTGTGTGTGGTGTGTGTGTGTGTGTGTGTCGAACCACAGAACAACTAGCTTTGACTACTGGTACTGTACTGTTTGATGGATTGGTTGGTCGGTCGGGGCCATATAAAATAATATAAAATGTTTTTTTCAGGTTTTCGTTTTTCTCAGTTTTCATTCTCAAACTCACATTTTTTTTAATAGAACAAAATGTGATATTCAGTCCACATCAATTCTTAAACCACATCATGACTAGACGTCGACCGACTATGATTTTTCAACGCCAATACCGATTATTGGAGGACCAAAAAGCCGGTGCCGATTAATCGGCCGATTTTTATATCAACTGAATATTTGTAATAATGACTATAACAATACTGAATGAGCACTTTTTTATTTTAACTTAATATAATACATCAATAAAATCTATTTAATCTCAATTAAATAATTAAACATGTTCAATTTGGTTTAAATAATGCAAAAACAAAGTGTTGGAGAAGAAAGTAAAAGTGCAATATGTGCCATGTAAGAAATCTAACGTTTCAGTTCCTTGCTCAGAACATGAGAACATATGAAAGCTGGTGGTTCCTTTTAACATGAGTCTTCAATATTCCCAGGTAAGAAGTTTTAGGTTGTAGTTATTATAGGAATTATAGGACTATTTCTCTCTATACCATTTGTATTTCATTAACCTTTGACTATTGGATGTTCTTATAGGCACTATAGTATTGCCAGCCTAATCTCGGGAGTTGATAGGCTTGAAGTCATAAACAGCACAATGCTTGAAGCACAGCAAAGAGCTGCTGGCAAATGCAGGAAAGTGCTGTTTGAATAAACGCTTACGAGCCTGCTGCTGCCTACCACCGCTCAGTCAGACTGCTCTATCAAATCATAGACTTAATTATAATATAATAACACACAGAAATACGAGCCTTTGGTCATTAATATGGTCGAATCCGGAAACTATCATCTAGAAAACAAAAGGTTTATTCTTTCAGTGAAATACGGAACCGTTCCGTATTTTATCTAACGGAAAGGGTCTTCACACAGTTCGCAACGAGTCAGACGGCCCAAACTGCTGCATATACCCTGACTCTGCTTGCACAGGATAAGTGACACAATTTCCCAAGTTACAAGAAATTCATGTTAGCAGGCAATATGAACTAAATATGCAGGTTTAAAAATATATACTTGTGTATTGATTTTAAGGAAGGCATGATGTTTATAGTTAGGTACATATTGGTGCAATGACAGTGCTTTTTTTCGCTAATGCGCTGGTTAAATCATCACCCGTTTGGCGAAGTAGGCTGTGATTCGATGATAAATTAAAAGGCACCGCATTGATTAAACTAGCTAGGACAAGCTAGATAAACTAGTAATATCATCAACCATGTGTAGTAAACTAGTGATTGTTAAGATTGATTGTTTTTTTTCTAAGATATGTTTAATGCTAGCTAGCACCTTACCGTGGCTCCTTGCTGCCCTCACGTAACAGGTGGTCAGCCTGCCACTCAGTCTCCTCGTGGAGAGCAATGCAATCAGCCATAATCGGTGTCCGAAAATGCCAATTACCGATTGTTATGATAACTTGAAATCGGCCTTCCGATTATTTGGTCGACCTCTAATCATGACACCACTTTTGAGGTCTGGGAAAAATTTAATTTATTTTTATTTATGGATTTAACTACCTTTAATTCAACTGTGCACCAGCCTGGGACAGGTAGACCTACACTACTCTGTAGTTAACATTTAATAGAGAAGGTTTCTGGGAAAGCCTTTTCATCTACCAGAAGGTTATCATTAACATCATCGCTAACGGCTACACACATTGGTAGACAGAAAGCACACAGACGGGCATTCCTGTGCCGTTGCCTCTTCGGGAGGGAGGAAGAGAGAGGGGAAGAGAGAGGGGGAGAGAGAGGGGGAGAGAGAGGGGGAGAGAGAGGGGGAGAGAGAGAGAGAGAGAGAGAGAGAGAGAGAGAGAGAGAGAGAGAGAGAGAGAGAGAGAGAGAGAGAGAGAGAGAGAGAGAGAGAGAGAGAGAGAGAGAGAGAGAGAGAGAGAGAGAGAGAGAGAGAGAGAGAGAGAGAGAGAGAGAGAGAGAGAGAGAGAGAGAGAGAGAGAGAGAGAGAGAGAGAATCACTGATGCATTTTGAAGTTCAACATTTAGTTGATTTCCTACTGAGTTCTTCAATAATTTTTTTTATATTGTTGAATTCTGTTTTAATATCTGGATTCCATGATTCTGTCCGTGTTCCCCATTGCAGATCTATACGGCCCTAGTTGGTTCATTGATGGGTTGATTGATTGAGTGGTGGGTTGGTAATAGGTTTATTGTGTTGCAGTACCTGTTGAAGGTGCTGCTGAAGACGCTGTGGAAACATCACTTCTCATGGCCCTTCCAGGCTCCAGTAGATGCCATCAAACTCGGCCTGCCTGTAAGTAGTGTGTGTGTGTGTGGGGGGGGGAAATCACTTCTCATCGCCCCTCCAGGCTACCGTAGAGCGGGAGAGAGATGGAGGGAGAGTTAGGGAGAGAGACTTTCTTTCCCTCTCTATCTCTCCATCCCGCTCTCCTCCATCCCTCTCTCCTCCATCCCTCTCTCCTCCATCCCTCTCTCCTCCCTCCCTCTAACCCCTCTCTCTCTCTCCTCCCTCCCCACCTCCCTCTCTCCCTCTTTCCCTCTTTCTCCCTCTCCCCCCTTCCTCTGTCCTCCCTCTCCCCCCCCCCCCCTTCCTCTGTCCTCCCTCTCTCTCCCTTCCTCTGTCCTCCCTCTCTCTCTCTCCCTCCCCCACCTCCCTCTCCCCCCCTTCCACTGTCCTCCCTCTCTCTCTCTCTCTCCCTCCTCCCCTCTCCAGGATTACTATCAGATCATCAAGGTTCCTATGGACATGGGGACCATCAAGAAGAGACTGGAGAACAGCTACTATTGGAACGCCCAGGAATGTATGCAGGACTTCAACACCATGTTCACCAACTGTTACATCTACAACAAGGTACAGTATACACACACACACACACACACAGACAGAAATCTGATAGTAGGGTTAACTGACGTGTGTGTATGTGTGTGTGTGTGTGTGTATGTGTGTGTGTGCAGCCTGGTGATGACATAGTGTTGATGGCAGAGTCTCTAGAGAAGATGTTTCTTCAGAAGATCTCTGAGATGCCCCAAGAGGAGACTGAGATCCCCATGGTTACCAAGGGGCGGAGGGCGGGGCAGAGAGAAGCAGGTATGGTGTAGGGAGAGTGGCTTTTAGTTCCAACGGTCTGATTTGTTCTGATGGGAAGATTCAGATCACTGTTGTCATTACTGATGGACGGATTCAGATCACTGTTGTCATTACTGATGGGAAGATTCAGATCACTGTTGTCATTACTGATGGACGGATTCAGATCACTGTTGTCATTACTGATGGAGGGATTCAGATCACTGTTGTCATGGAGGGATTCAGATCACTGTTGTCATTACTGATGGAGGGATTCAGATCACTGTTGTCATTACTGATGGAGGGATTCAGATCACTGTTGTCATTACTGATGGAGGGATTCAGATCACTGTTGTCATTACTGATGGAGGGATTCAGATCACTGTTGTCATTACTGATGGGGGGATTCAGATCACTGTTGTCATGGAGGGATTCAGATCACTGTTGTCATTACTGATGGAGGGATTCAGATCACTGTTGTCATGGAGGGATTCAGATCACTGTTGTCATGGAGGGATTCAGATCACTGTTGTCATTACTGATGTAGGGATTCAGATCACTGTTGTCATTACTGATGGAGGGATTCAGATCACTGTTGTCATTACTGATGGAGGGATTCAGATCACTGTTGTCATTACTGATGGAGGGATTCAGATCACTGTTGTCATTACTGATGGAGGGATTCAGATCACTGTTGTCATTACTGATGGAGGGATTCAGATCACTGTTGTCATTACTGATGGAGGGATTCAGATCACTGTTGTCATGGAGGGATTCAGATCACTGTTGTCATTACTGATGGAGGGATTCAGATCACTGTTGTCATGGAGGGATTCAGATCACTGTTGTCATTACTGATGGAGGGATTCAGATCACTGTTGTCATGGAGGGATTCAGATCACTGTTGTCATTACTGATGGAGGGATTCAGATCACTGTTGTCATTACTGATGGAGGGATTCAGATCACTGTTGTCATTACTGGTGGAGGGATTCAGATCTCTGTTGTCATTACTGATGGAGGGATTCAGATCACTGTTGTCATTACTGATGGAGGGATTCAGATCACTGTTGTCATTACTGGTGGAGGGATTCAGATCTCTGTTGTCATTACTGATGGAGGGATTCAGATCTCTGTTGTCATTACTGATGGAGGGATTCAGATCACTGTTGTCATGGAGTGATTCAGATCACTGTTGTCATTACTGATGGAGGGATTCAGATCACTGTTGTCATGGAGTGATTCAGATCACTGTTGTCATTACTGATGGAGGGATTCAGATCACTGTTGTCATTACTGATGGAGGGATTCAGATCACTGTTGTATTACTGATGGAGGGATTCAGATCACTGTTGTCATGGAGGGATTCAGATCACTGTTGTCATTACTGATGGGGGGATTCAGATCACTGTTGTATTACTGATGGAGGGATTCAGATCTCTGTTGTCATTACTGATGGAGGGATTCAGATCACTGTTGTCATGGAGGGATTCAGATCACTGTTGTCATTACTGATGGGGGGATTCAGATCACTGTTGTCATGGAGGGATTCAGATCTCTGTTGTCATTACTGATGGAGGGATTCAGATCACTGTTGTCATGGAGGGATTCAGATCACTGTTGTCATTACTGATGGGGGGATTCAGATCACTGTTGTATTACTGATGGAGTGCTTTCTCTTCTCTCCTCTTCTGTTCCTTTCTTGTCTTCACCTCTCTGTTGCTTATTCTCTCTTATATTTTACTCTGGGTGGACTTCCATCCCCCCTCTCTCTCTTTCCACCCCCCCCCCCTGTCTCTCTCTTTCCACCCCCCCTCTCTCTTTCCATCCCCCCCTGTCTCTCTACCCCCCTCTCTCCTCCTCTCCAGGTCTCCTGTCTAAGTCTGACTCCGGCCAGGATTCATCTCCCTCCTCCACCCCCCACACCCGAGGTTTCTCCTCCCTGTCGCCGGGCCCTCAGACTCAGGGTCTCCCCGTATCCCAGGGGCCCCCCACCCTCCCCCTCGCCCTCCCCCCTCAGACCCAGCCCCCTCGCGTTCCCCCCACCCCTCCCTCCCACGCCCCCCAGCTGGGACCACCTTTCCCCATCAGCCCTCTGGATGTCCTGACCCAGGGCCTCACCTCCGTACCCCACCACCCCCCAGCCCACCCAGGCCTTCACCCTGCTGCCCCACCCATCCCCCAGAGCATCGCACCCCCAGCTAAGGTGAGGAGACCAGAGGGAGAAAAGAAGGGGAGGGGGTACGGGAATCTGAAAGTTTGTGGTCGAACGGAACGAGGAGACAAACCTATATTAATTGACGTCTGATATAGGAAGTCGCTCTCTCTTTCCTCCAGTCATGCCCTGAGATGTTCCCATGTACCGTCATTATCTTCCTGGTAGTTGAATGTCTCTTCATTCCTGTCCCTGGGGATCCAGCTGGGACCATGTTTACTTTTCTACTTTTAGCACATCGACTTATCCACTCATCATGTGTCATGCTGAGGGAATGTGTGGTGTTGTCTTGACCTCTAGCCCCTGACCTTTAACCCCCCCCCCCTGTAGCAGAGGAAGAGCCAGAAGAGGAAGGCTGACACCACCACACCCACTGCCAACGACCAGCTCAGCGAGTCATCTCCCGTGGCGACGGAGCCCCCCCGCCCCCGCCGTGAGAGCAGCAGCCGCCCGCTGAAGCAGCCCAAACGAGACCCCGCCCAGCCCGACTCCCAGCACCACCTGGGGCTAGGCGGGGGGGTTCCCGGGGGCGGAGCGTTAACAAGTCTCGGCGGGAGCCCCAAACGACAGGTATTATTCTCCTAATACAACAAGAGGTTAAATCAGTGTGGGGGGGGGCAGTAGAGAAACAGACTGTCTGTCTGTCTCGTCTCTGTCTGTATGTCTCTGTCTGTCTGTCTGTACAGGGTTAGTGTTGTCTGTCTGTCTGTCTGTACAGGTTTAGGGTTGTCTGTCCGTCTGTCTGTCTGTATAGGGTTGTCTCTGTCTGTCTGTATAGGGTTAGGGTTGTCTGTCTGTCTGTACAGGGTTAGGGTTGTCTGTCTCTACAGGGTTAGGGTTGTCTGTCTGTCTGTCTGTACAGGTTTAGGGTTGTCTGTCCGTCTGTCTGTCTGTATAGGGTTGTCTCTGTCTGTCTGTATAGGGTTAGGGTTGTCTGTCTGTCTGTACAGGGTTAGGGTTGTCTGTCTCTACAGGGTTAGGGTTGTCTGTCTGTCTGTACAGGTTTAGGGTTGTCTGTCTGTCTGTACAGGGTTAGGGTTGTCTGTCTGTCTGTACAGGGTTAGGGTTGTCTGTCTGTCTGTACAGGGTTAGGGTTGTCTGTCTGTCTGTACAGGGTTAGGGTTGTCTGTCTGTCTGTACAGGGTTAGGGTTGTCTGTCTGTCTGTACAGGGTTAGGATTGTCTGTCTGTATATCAGAGTGGTTGGGTTACAGCTGACAACACATTTCTCATATGGATTAATAAAGTCTTCTTTCCTCGGCCTTCGTTTTCCTTCCTCTTTCCCTCTGTCTCCCTCTCCTCTGTCTCCCTCTCCTCTGTCTCCGTCTCCCTCTCCTCCCCTCTTCCCCTCTCCTCCTCTTCTAGGAGCAGCTGCTGTTCTGTGGCGGTCTTATCAGAGACATGTTGTCTAAGAAACACATTGCGTACGCGTGGCCCTTCTACAAGCCTGTCGACGCGCACGCCCTCGGCCTCCACGACTACCACCACATCATCAAACACCCTATGGACCTCGGAACCGTCAAGGTGAGCTCATCAAAAGTGGACCCTCACTCACTCATTGTTCATTAGATGAGTGATGATGTCATCAGCAGTGGACCTCCCAGCTGTCTGAGAGGAAGACCAGACAGACCGTAGAGGAACTTCTATCTGCTCCTCCTATAGATCTGAATACATTGAAGGTGTAGCACCAGGGGGTTCTGGGTAATACATTGAAGGTGTAGCATCAGTTGGTTCTGGGTAATACATTGAAGGTGTAGCACCAGGGGGTTCTGGGTAATACATTGAAGGTGTAGCACCAGGGGGTTCTGGGTAATACATTGAAGGTGTAGCACCAGGGGGTTCTGGGTAATACATTGAAGGTGTAGCACCAGGGGGTTCTGGGTAATACATTGAAGGTGTAGCACCAGGGGGTTCTGGGTAATACATGGAAGGTGTAGCATCAGGGGGTTCAGGGTAATACATTGAAGGTGTAGCATCAGGGGGTTCAGGGTAATACATTGAAGGTGTAGCACCAGGGGGTTCTGGGTAATACATTGAAGGTGTAGCACCAGGGGGTTCTGGGTAATACATTGAAGGTGTAGCACCAGGGGGTTCTGGGTAATACATTGAAGGTGTAGCACCAGGGGGTTCTGGGTAATACATTGAAGGTGTAGCACCAGGGGGTTCTGGGTAATACATTGAAGGTGTAGCACCAGGGGGTTCTGGGTAATACATTGAAGGTGTAGCACCAGGGGGTTCTGGGTAATACATTGAAGGTGTAGCACCAGGGGGTTCTGGGTAATACATTGAAGGTGTAGCACCAGGGGTTCTGGGTAATACATTGAAGGTGTAGCATCAGGGGGTTCAGGGTAATACATTGAAGGTGTAGCATCAGGGGGTTCAGGGTAATACATTGAAGGTGTAGCACCAGGGGGTTCTGGGTTATACATTGAAGGTGTAGCACCAGAGGGTTCTGGGTAATACATTGAAGGTGAAGCATCAGGGGGTTCTGGGTAATACATTGAAGGTGTGGCACCAGGGGGTTCTGGGTAATACATTGCATTGAAGGTGTAGCACCAAGGGGTTCTGGGTAATACATTGAAGGTGAAGCATCAGGGGGTGTTTATGTTTTCACCAGGCGTATCGGAGAAGGACACACATTGTTGTATCCTCTGGTTGCATGTTCTGTTAGATGAATTACCATCTAAATGTGATTTGTGTCATTCTGAGCACCGTGGCTGGACGCCCTAATGGGTTATACACCCAATGCATATGGATCCGGCACCACAGTTTCCTAACTGAAGCCCCGCTTTTCACATCCTGGTTGTGGATGTCTTGACCATCTTGACCATGTTCTTGTTATAATCTCCACCCGGCACAGCCAGAAGAGGACTGGCCACCCCACATAGCCTGGTTCCTCTCTAGGTTTCTTCCTAGGTTTTGGCCTTTCTAGGGAGTTTTTCCTAGCCACCGTGCTTCTACACCTGCATTGCTTGCTGTTTGGGGTTTTAGGCTGGGTTTCTGTACAGCACTTTGAGATATCAGCTGATGTACGAAGGGCTATATAAATAAATTTGATTTGATTTAATTGGTAACCGTGTCTCTGTCCCCTCACCGTGTGTGTGTTTGTTCCCTCAGGATAAGCTGGACAGCAGGCAGTACAGAGATGCTCAGCACTTTGCTGCTGATGTCCGGTTGATGTTCTCCAACTGTTACAAATACAACCCCCCAGACCATGACGTGGTCAATATGGCACGCAAACTACAGGTAAACTACACAGCGTGGTTGCTATGGCACGCAAACTACAGGTAAACTACACAGCATGGTTGCTATGGCACGCAAACTACAGGTAAACTACACAGCGTGGTTGTTATGACATGCAAACTACAGGTAAACTACACAACGTGGTTGCTATGGCACGCAAACTACAGGTAAACTACACAGCATGGTTGCTATGGCATGCAAACTACAGGTAAACTACACAGCATGGTTGCTATGACATGCAAACTACAGGTAAACTACACAGCATGGTTGCTATGGTACACAAACTACAGGTAAACTACACAGCGTGGTTGCTATGGTACACAAACTACAGGTAAACTACACAGCATGGTTGCTATGGTACACAAACTACAGGTAAACTACGCAGCATGGTTGCTATGGCACACAAACTACAGGTAAACTACACAGCGTGGTTGCTATGGCACACAAACCTACAGGTAAACTACACAGCGTGTAGTCATAACAAACAAAAAATACAACCAACCAACAGCACTTTCAGACAAATGACAGGTGTCAACATAAACAGTGTTGAATGGATGAATGATGAACTACAAATCTCATAGTGCCACGGACTAAAGTTCCCATGGTTCATAGCTCTGACTGCTCTCAATTCAAGGGACTTTGTTGGCATGGGAAACATATGTTAACATTGACAAAGCTCTCTCTTTCTCTCTACAGGACGTGTTTGAGATGCGCTTTGCCAAAATGCCTGACGAGCTTGAGGAGACGGCCCCCCTCCCCTCCCCCTCCCCAGCCCTCAAACCCCTCCCCACCATCTCTGCCCTCCACCCCCTCCCCGTCCCCACCCTCCACCCCCTCCCCACCCCCTCGGCCAGACAGCCCCCTGCCCCCCGACCCCCCTCCTCCTCCGATGACAGCTCCTCCTCGTCGGAATCAGAATCCTCTGAGGGAGGTTTGGAACACGAGAGAACACAGAGACTGGCTGAACTACAGGAACAGGTGAGGGGGAGACGGGAGGAGAAGGGGCCTCCCGAGGGTGAAGGGGCCTCCCGAGGGTGAAGGGGCCTCCCGAGGGTGAAGGGGCCTCCCGAGGGTGAAGGGGCCTCCCGAGGGTGAAGGGGGGCGAAAGAGGTAAAGAAAGTGTAGGAAGGATAAAACCCTGTGTTGACACTGACTCACCCAAAGAGAAAGAATAAAATAAGAAAGAAATGGGTTAGGAAGAGAAGAGAGGCAGAAGGAGAGGAGAGAGAGAGAGCAAGGGATTTACACCGGAACACAGAACCGGTAAAAGAAGAGAGGAAGGAAGGGGGTGGAGAGAGAGAGAGAGAGGAAGGAAAGGGGGAGAAAATGAAAGAGTTGAGAGGAAGCTGTGTTTTAACATCCTCCTGTGTGTGTGTCTGTCCTACAGCTCAAAGCTGTTCACGAACAGCTGGCCGCTCTGTCCACGCCCCAGGCCACCAAGCCCAAGAGAAAAGAGCGGGAGAAGGAGAAGAATAAAGACAAGTTCAAGAAGAAGATAGGAGGGGAGGAGCCACTGGAGATCCTGCCCCCTGCCATCCTCCAGCCAATCAGAAAGAGCAAAAACAGCAAGGAGCTGGTGACCACGCCCAAGAAGATCAAGAAACTGAGGTAGGATGGCTGGAGAGAAGCCCAGGTAGGATGGCTGGAGAGAAGCCCAGGTAGGATGGCTGGAGAGAAGCCCAGGTAGGATGGCTGGAGAGAAGCCCAGGTAGGATGGATGGAGAGAAGCCCAGGTAGGATGGATGGAGAGAAGCCCAGGTAGGATGGGTGGAGAGAAGCCCAGGTAGGATGGGTGGAGAGAAGCCCAGGTAGGATGGCTGGAGAGAAGCCCAGGTAGGATGGCTGGAGAGAAGCCCAAGTAGGATGGCTGGAGAGAAGCCCAGGTAGGATGGGTGTAGAGAAGCCCAGGTAGGATGGGTGGAGAGAAGCCCAGGTAGGATGGGTGGAGAGAAGCCCGGGTAGGATGGGTGTAGAGAAGCCCGGGTAGGATGGATGGAGAGAAGCCCGGGTAGGATGGGTGTAGAGAAGCCCAGGTAGGATGGGTGTAGAGAAGCCCAGGTAGGATGGGTGGAGAGAAGCCCGGGTAGGATGGGTGTAGAGAAGCCCAGGTAGGATGGGTGGAGAGAAGCCCAGGTAGGATGGGTGGAGAGAAGCCCGGGTAGGATGGGTGGAGAGAAGCCCGGGTAGGATGGATGGAGAGAAGCCCGGGTAGGATGGATGGAGAGAAGCCCAGGTAGGATGGATGGAGAGAAGCCCAGGTAGGATGGGTGGAGAGAAGCCCAGGTAGGATGGGTGGAGAGAAGCCCAGGTAGGATGGGTGGAGAGAAGCCCAGGTAGGATGGCTGGAGAGAAGCCCAGGTAGGATGGGTGTAGAGAAGCCCAGGTAGGATGGGTGTAGAGAAGCCCAGGTAGGATGGCTGGAGAGAAGCCCAGGTAGGATGGGTGGAGAGAAGCCCAGGTAGGATGGGTGGAGAGAAGCCCAGGTAGGATTGGTGGAGAGAAGCCCAGGTAGGATGGGTGGAGAGAAGCCCAGGTAGGATGGGTGGAGAGAAGCCCAGGTAGGATGGATGGAGAGAAGCCCAGGTAGGATGGGTGTAGAGAAGCCCAGGTAGGATGGGTGGAGAGAAGCCCAGGTAGGATGGATGGAGAGAAGCCCAGGTAGGATGGGTGGAGAGAAGCCCAGGTAGGATGGGTGGAGAGAAGCCCAGGTAGGATGGGTGGAGAGAAGCCCAGGTAGGATGGGTGGAGAGAAGCCCAGGTAGGATGGGTGGAGAGAAGCCCAGGTAGGATGGCTGGAGAGAAGCCCAGGTAGGATGGATGGAGAGAAGCCCAGGTAGGATGGATGGAGAGAAGCCCAGGTAGGATGGATGGAGAGAAGCCCAGGTAGGATGGGATGGAGAGAAGCCCAGGTAGGATGGGATGGAGAGAAGCCCGGGTAAGGATGGGTGGAGAGAAGCCCAGGTAAGGATGGGTGGAGAGAAGCCCAGGTAGGATGGGTGGAGAGAAGCCCAGGTAGGATGGGTGGAGAGAAGCCCAGGTAGGATGGATGGAGAGAAGCCCAGGTAGGATGGATGGAGAGAAGCCCAGGTAGGATGGATGGAGAGAAGCCCAGGTAGGATGGATGGAGAGAAGCCCAGGTAGGATGGATGGAGAGAAGCCCAGGTAGGATGGATGGAGAGAAGCCCAGGTAGGATGGATGGAGAGAAGCCCAGGTAGGATAGCTGGAGAGAAGCCCAGGTAGGATGGATGAAGAGAAGCCCAGGTAGAGAAATCTGGGTAGGATGGCTGGAGAGAAGCCTAGGTAGGATGGATGGAGAGAAGCCCAGGTAGGATGGATGGAGAGAAGCCCAGGTAGGATGGATGGAGAGAAGCCCAGGTAGGATGGATGGAGAGAAGCCCGGGTAGGATGGATGGAGAGAAGCCCGGGTAGGATGGGATGGAGAGAAGCCCAGGTAGGATGGGATGGAGAGAAGCCCAGGTAGGATGGGATGGAGAGAAGCCCAGGTAGGATGGATGGAGAGAAGCCCGGGTAGGATGGGATGGAGAGAAGCCCAGGTAGGATGGGATGGAGAGAAGCCCAGGTAGAGAAATCTGGGTAGGATGGATAAACCCAGGATGGACAATGGAGATTTCTGATTGATTAATAATTTCTATCTGACACGCTCTGTCAACTCGCTCTCATCTGTCTCTTTCTCCACAGTAAAAAAGAAGGTATGAAGAGCAGCCGTCTGGGCGCCCCACATCAGACCGGCTCCACCCCCCTTGCCCCCTCAGCCTCGCTGGAGGCACAAGATGACATGAGTGAGTGAGTGAGAGAGAGATTTTGTAAGATATATAAAAAAATATATATATTTTCAAACATGTTAATGTATTTGTCTGTGTCCCAGATGTGTTTGTGGGCGGGGCAGCTGACAGGTGTAAGCCAATGTCCTACGAGGAGAAACGCCAGCTCAGTCTGGACATCAATAAACTGCCCGGCGACAAGCTGGGCCGCGTCGTCCACATCATCCAATCACGAGAGCCATCGCTCAAGAACACCAACCCAGACGAGATAGAGATCGACTTTGAGACGCTGAAACCCTCGACGCTCCGAGAGCTGGAGACATATGTCTGGACCAGCCTTAGAAAGAAGAAATCCCAGCCAGGTAAGAGAGGTGGGGAGGGAGAGAGAGAAGGAGAAATCACAGCCAGGTAAGAGAGGTGGGGAGGGAGAGAGAGAAGGAGAAATCCCAGCCAGGTAAGAGAGGTGGGGAGGGAGAGAGAGAAGGAGAAATCCCAGCCAGGTAAGAGAGGTGGGGAGGGAGAGAGAGAAGGAGAAATCCCAGCCAGGTAAGAGAGGTGGGGAGGGAGAGAGAGAAGGAGAAATCCCAGCCAGGTAAGAGAGGTGGGGAGGGAGAGAGAGAAGGAGAAATCCCAGCCAGGTAAGAGAGGTGGGGAGGGAGAGAGAGAAGGAGAAATCCCAGCCAGGTAAGAGAGGTGGGGAGGGAGAGAGAGAAGGAGAAATCATAGACAGGTAAGAGAGGTGGGGAGGGAGAGAGAGAAGGAGAAATCATAGACAGGTAAGAGAGGTGGGGAGGGAGAGAGAGAAGGAGAAATCCCAGCCAGGTAAGAGAGGTGGGGAGGGAGAGAGAGAAGGAGAAATCATAGACAGGTAAGAGAGGTGGGGAGGGAGAGAGAGAAGGAGAAATCACAGCCAGGTAAGAGAGGTGGGGAGGGAGAGAGAGAAGGAGAAATCACAGCCAGGTAAGAGAGGTGGGGAGGGAGAGAGAGAAGGAGAAATCCCAGCCAGGTAAGAGAGGTGGGGAGGGAGAGAGAGGAGAAATCACAGCCAGGTAAGAGAGGTGGGGAGGGAGAGAGAGAAGGAGAAATCCCAGCCAGGTAAGAGAGGTGGGGAGGGAGAGAGAGAAGGAGAAATCCCAGCCAGGTAAGAGAGGTGGGGAGGGAGAGAGAGCCTGAGAAATGAGTCTTGACTAGAGAAATCACAGCCAGGTAAGAGAGGTGGGGAGGGAGAGAGAGAAGGAGAAATCCCAGCCAGGTAAGAGAGGTGGGGAGGGAGAGAGAGCCTGAGAAATGAGTCTTGACTAGAGAAATCACAGCCAGGTAAGAGAGGTGGGGAGGGAGAGAGAGAAGGAGAAATCCCAGCCAGGTAAGAGAGGTGGGGAGGGAGAGAGAGCCTGAGAAATGAGTCTTGACTAGAGAAATCACAGCCAGGTAAGAGAGGTGGGGAGGGAGGGAGGGGGAGAGAGAGAAGGAGAAATGAGTCTTGACTAGAGAAATCCCAGCCAGGTAAGAGAGGTGGGGAGGGAGAGAGAGAAGGAGAAATGAGTCTTGACTAGAGAAATCCCAGCCAGGTAAGAGAGGTGGGGAGGGAGAGAGAGCCTGAGAAATGAGTCTTGACTAGAGAAATCCGAGCCAGGTAAGAGAGGTGGGGAGGGAGAGAGAGCCTGAAAAATGAGTCTTGACTAGAGAAATCACAGCCAGGTAAGAGAGGTGGGGAGAGAGAAGGAGAAATCCCAGCCAGGTAAGAGAGGTGGGGAGGGAGAGAGAGCCTGAAAAATGAGTCTTGACTAGAGAAATCACAGCCAGGTAAGAGAGGTGGGGAGAGAGAAGGATAAATCCCAGCCAGGTAAGAGAGGTGGGGAGGGAGAGAGAGCCTGAGAAATGAGTCTTGACTAGAGAAATCACAGCCAGGTAAGAGAGGTGGGGAGGGAGAGAGAGAAGGAGAAATCCCAGCCAGGTAAGAGAGGTGGGGAGGGAGAGAGAGAAGGAGAAATCACAGCCAGGTAAGAGAGGTGGGGAGGGAGAGAGAGAAGGAGAAATCCCAGCCAGGTAAGAGAGGTGGGGAGGGAGAGAGAGAAGGAGAAATCCCAGCCAGGTAAGAGAGGTGGGGAGGGAGAGAGAACCTGAGAAATGCGTCTTGACTAGAGAAATCACAGCCAGGTAAAAAGGAGCGAGAGGGATGGAAGGAGGGACAGAAGAAAGTGAGTGGTGGAAAAATAATGGAGAAAGAGAGAGGATGGAGAGGAGGAGAAAGAGGGAGAGGAGGAGAAAGAGGGAGAGGAGGAGAAAGAGGGAGAGGAGGAGAAAGAGGGAGAGGAGGAGAAAGAGGGAGAGGAGGAGAAAGAGGGAGAGGAGGAGAAAGAGGGAGAGGAGGAGAAAGAGGGAGATGGGGAGAAGGGGAAAGAGAGGGAGAAAGAGAGAGGGAGAAAGAGAGAGGGAGAGAAGGAGAGGGAGAGAAGGAGAAAGAGAGAGGAGAAAGAGAGGGAGAGAGAGGAGAAAGAGAGGGAGAGAAGGAGAAAGAGAGGGAGAGAAGGAGAGCGAATGAGGGAGAAGGAGAAAGAGAGAGAGAGGTGGTAAAATAATGAAACACCAGGAGAGGAAGTGTGTGTTCAGTGTGGGAGAGTGAGAGAGGGAGAGATGGTGAAATAATATAGACCAGAATGACCAGTTAACCCATCCAGGGAGAGAGTGTTAACCCATCCAGGGAGAGAGTGTTAACCCATCCAGGGAGAGAGTGTTAACCCATCCAGGGAGAGACTGTTAACCCATCCAGGGAGAGAGTGTTAACCCATCCTGTGTGTGTAACGCAGTAGAGAAGGCTCTGGAGGTGACCCGTGTGATGAAGATGAAGACAGGATCTTCATCAGGCAGCAGTGACTCCTCTGACAGCGACGACACAGGTAACACACACAACACTACACACACACGGCTCATAATACATAGTTTGAGTGGGGTATCACGTCGGGCAGCAAGAATGCGCAGCTCTCAGTCAACTGGCTGTGAAGCAGCTCTCAGTCAACTGGCTGTGAAGCAGCT
Source organism: Oncorhynchus clarkii lewisi (assembly GCF_045791955.1). Taxonomy (NCBI): domain Eukaryota; kingdom Metazoa; phylum Chordata; class Actinopteri; order Salmoniformes; family Salmonidae; genus Oncorhynchus; species Oncorhynchus clarkii. Next base: position 7,039,126 of record NC_092159.1, on the reverse strand, counting down.
CTCAGTCAACTGGCTGTGAAGCAGCTCTCAGTCAACTGGCTGTGAAGCAGCTCTCAGTCAACTGGCTGTAAAGCAGCTCTCAGTCAACTGGCTGTGAAGCAGCTCTCAGTCAACTGGCTGTGAAGCTGCTCTCAGTCAACTGGCTGTGAAGCTGCTCTCAGTCAACTGGCTGTGAAGCAGCTCTCAGTCAACTGGCTGTGAAGCAGCTCTCAGTCAACTGGCTGTGAAGCAGCTCTCAGTCAACTGGCTGTGAAGCAGCTCTCAGTCAACTGGCTGTGAAGCAGCTCTCAGTCAACTGGCTGTGAAGCAGCTCTCAGTCAACTGGCTGTGAAGCAGCTCTCAGTAGAACGACAGAATGCATCAGGGATTTGTGCATCTTTCTGAAGAAGTAAAGCCTGTTTCTTTGTGCCTGTTGTTGTGTAGCTAGTTAGCATGCAGGAGACAGGTAGCATGCAGGAGACAGGTAGCATGGAGGAGACAGGTAGCGTGGAGGAGACGGGTAGCGTGCAGGAGACGGGTAGCGTGGAGGAGACGGGTAGCGTGCAGGAGACGGGTAGCGTGCAGGAGACGGGTAGCGTGCAGGAGACGGGTAGCGTGCAGGAGACGGGTAGCGTGCAGGAGACGGGTAGCGTGCAGGAGACGGGTAGCGTGGAGGAGACGGGTAGCGTGGAGGAGACGGGTAGCGTGCAGGAGACGGGTAGCGTGCAGGAGACAGTCATTTCTGAAGGCTTCCTCCTTCCATATTAAATGTAGTCTGTGAAGTAGGACCACCTGACAGAATGATATCATGATGATTTCTATCAGTCCGGTGGGCGTTGTACAGAAACGCCACGAGCCAAACACAACTGTCTCTTCCTAGGTACGCAATTCAATTAAAGGTGAACTTCAGTATGGTTTTTGTTAGTTTTTTTTTCCAGACCTCAGAAGTGGCCTTTTGATGTGATTTTAAAGCTTTGCTGTGGACTTAGAACATCCAATGTAGCTGTCAGAAAGAAACAAGGTGTGATTTTGAGAGTGAAAAAAAACCGAGGAAAGCTGAACCTTTATTTGGCAAAAAAAAATCTAGTGTTCTAGAGTCTTACAAGCCTGCTCACTGTTCAGTCACTAACAACAACACACTTGTTGAGATAGTTTTTTTCATGTCAATATGATATTAAGTTACAATGTAATGATTTGTGTGTGGTAGGTTATTATAGTTATTATAGACTATTAGCCTATTGGCTACTTTCACCTCTTTCCACTCCTCCCCTGATCTGGGCCAATAGTTTTTCTGTTCGGGCCAGTAGCTTTCAGTTGGCACTGGCCCGGTGTGCCGCTGGGAAATTGACCTAAATGTCAAGCCCTGTACACACATCATTTTCATTATGTTGTTTCTCTCTCTCCCTCTCTCTCCTGCTCCCCCTCCTTCCCTCTCTCTCCTGCTCTCGCTCTCTCTCTCCTGCTCTCGCTCTCTCTCTCCTGCTCTCGCTCTCTCTCTCTCTCCTGCTCTCGCTCTCCTCTCTTTGTCTCTGACTCTGTCTCCCTCTCCTGCTCTCTCTCCTTTCTCTCCTGCTCTCTCTCTCTCTCGCTCTCCTTCTCTCTCTCCTCTCTCTCTCCTCTCTATCTCTCTCTCCTGCTCTCTCTCCTCTCTCTCCTGCTCTCTCTCCTCTCTCTCCTGCTCTCTCTCCTCTCTCCTGCTCTCTCTCCTCTCTCTCCTGCTCTCTCTCCTCTCTCTCCTGCTCTCTCTCCTCTCTCTCCTGCTCTCTCTCCTTCTATCTCCTCTCTCTCTCGCTCTCCTGCTCTCTCTCCTCTCTCTCCTCTCTCTCCTCTCTCTCTCTCAGGGCTGGCCCCCCAGCAGCAAAAGTCCTCCTCTAGCAATATATACTGTAAGAGACCCCACCAGTCCAGCAGGGGCGGGGTCAGCATCACTGCCCCTCTGGACCCCTCCTCCTCCCCCCAGACCCCCCTAGTTCAGTCCAAACCCCCCCAGCAGCAGCATCAACACCCCTTCGCCCCCCTTCCTCCTCCCTCCATCCCCACTGTCCCCGTGACCTCTCTGGACTCCTCTTTGACCTTTGACCCCCTAGCTCACTTCCTGGCCCCCCATCTGAGCCAGCAGGTGGGGGAGCCCCCCCGTAATGAACTGGGGACCCCTGCCGCCGGACCCCCCCACCTCAACGCTACCAACACACACACCTCTGAGAGCACACAGCCCTTCCTCAACCAGCAGGCCGTCATGCTCTCCCCAGGTATGTGGATGAACACATTTCTACACTTCTACACTACACTTTTCTACACATTTCTACACTTCTACACTACACTTTTCTACACATTTCTACACTTCTACACTACACTTTTCTACACACTTTCTACACATTTCTACACTTCATTGTGTCGAGGGGTTTTGGTTTTAATGAAACATTTCGATTTTTAGAAATATCATTTATTTCTGTACTTTTTTGTCTTTTTGTCCCTCTCCCCCATTCTCATCTCTTTCTCTCTTCCCTCCCTTCTCTCTCTCCTCCCTCCCTTCTCTCTCTCCTCCCTCCCTTCTCTCTCTCCTCCCTCCCTTCTCTCTCTCCTCCCTCCCTTCTCTCTCTCCTCCCTCCCTTCTCTCTCTCCTCTCTCTCTCCTCCCTCCCTTCCCCCTCCTCTCTCTCCTCCCTCCCTTCTCTCTCCTCTCTCTCCTCCCTCGCTTCTCTCTCTCCTCCCTCGCTTCTCTCTCTCCTCTCTCTGCTCCCTCCCTTCTCTCTCTCCTCTCTCTCCTCCCTCCCTTCTCTCTCTCCTCTCTCTCCTCCCTCCCTTCTCTCTCTCCTCTCTATCCTCCCTCCCTTCTCTCTCTCCTCCCTCCCCTCTCTCTCTCCTCTCTCTCTCCTCTCTCTCTCCTCCCTCCCTTCTCTCTCTCCTCCCTCCCTTCTCTCTCTTCTCTCTCTCTCCTCCCTCCCTTCTCCCTCTCCTCCCTCCCTTCTCTCTCTCTCTTCCCTCCCTCCTCTCTCTCTCTTCCCTCCCTCCTCTCTCTCTCTCGTCCCTCCCTTCTCTCTCTCCTCTCTCCCTTCTCTCTGTAGCACTCCACAACGCTCTCCCCCAGCAGCCGTCCCGCCCCAGCAACCGAGCGGCCCCCAAACCCCCTCAGCCTCCCCCCTCCTCCCTCCCCCCCTCCACCTCCTCTGCTCCTCCTCCCCCCCAATCCTCCCTCCACATTCCCCAACCCTCCCTCCCCATTCCCCAACCCTCCCTCCCCATTCCCCAACCCTCCCTCCCTCGCCCTTGTATCCCCTCTCCCCTCACCCCCCACGGAATCCTGGGGGTCTCGGCCCAACCCCCTCAAGCCCTATTTGAGGACGACGAGGAGGCTGTGCCCACTAACTCTGAAACCCCTCCCCTCCCGCTCAGCCAGGTGCACATGTACCTGCAGTCGTCTCGGCCCCCGGCACACATACACCCCCACACACAGTCTCCTGTGCGGGTCCAGTCTCGGGCCCCGGCCCACACACAGTCTCCTGTGCGGGTCCAGTCTCGGCCCCCGGCCCACACACAGTCTCCTGTGCGGGTCCAGTCTCGGCCCCCGGCCCACACACAGTCTCCTGTGCGGGTCCAGTCTCGGCCCCCGGCCCACACACAGTCTCCTGGGGGGGTCCAGTCTCGGCCCCCGGCCCACACACAGTCTCCTGGGTGGGTCCAGTCTCAGCTCATGTCCCGGCTCCCGGCCCACACACAGTCTCCTGGGCGGGTCCAGTCTCGGCCCCCGGCCCACACACGGTCTCCTGGGCGGGTCCAGTCCCGGGCCCCGGGCCACACACAGTCTCCTGGGGGGGTCCAGTCTCGGCCCCCGGCCCACACACAGTCTCCTGGGCGGGTCCATTCTCAGCTCATGCAGGCCATGCAGACTCAGTCACAGGCAGCGGCCGCTCCAACCCAGCAACAGCAGAGGCTCGCAACACATTCTCACACACACCCTCACTCACACCCTCACTCACACGCTCAGGCACACATGCAGCAGGCGGGACAGGGGATGTCGTTCCCCCAGCAACAGAGCACCATGCACCCGGCACAGAAAGGGATCAAGCAGATACTACATCCACAACCATCACCACGGATCAAAACTGAGCCTTTCAACACAGGTAGGAGAGATAATACACACACAGGCAGACAGACAGACAGGCAGGCAGACAGACAGACAGACAGACAGACAGGCAGATACTACATCCACAACCATCACCACGGATCAAAACTGAGCCTTTCAACACAGGTAGGAGAGATAATACACACACAGGCAGACAGACAGACAGGCAGGCAGACAGACAGACAGACAGGCAGATACTACATCCACAACCATCCACAACCATCACCACGGATCAAAACTTAGCTTTTCAACACAGGTAGGAGAGATAATACACACACAGGCAGACAGACAGGCAGACAGACAGGCAGATACTACATCCACAACCATCACCACGGATCAAAACTGAGCTTTTCAACACAGGTAGGAGAGATAATACACACACAGGCAGGCAGACAGGCAGACAGACAGGCAGACAGGCAGGCAGGCAGACAGACAGACAGACAGACAGACAGACAGACAGGCAGGCAGACAGGCAGGCAGACAGACAGGCAGGCAGACAGGCAGGCAGGCAGACAGACAGACAACCCTAAACCTGTACAGACAGACAGGCAGACAGACAGACAGACACCCACTAGAGGGATTCTTGGATCCCGAAAAAAGATCTGAACCGAATTGGATCCGTGAAATGTCCCGTTCGACACAGACAGGATATATCCAAATCGATTCGGATCCGAGGTGGACCAGATCCGACCCAAAGCATGTCCGGGATGAGGGAGAATCGGATCCAAATTGGGTCGGATCTATATCAGATAAAAAATGGGTCTTTATTGCTGCTCAAAGCCAGCAGAACTGTTTTGACGTCATGATTTATCCTTTTGACTGAACCAACTGCCACGTGTACCAAATGTGATATATAGAGGATGTTTATTTTCATCAATATAATATTGGATCTGGTCGGTATTTTTACATATTTTCAGACTGTTTGGATCTCAGGTAATCAGGTTCGGGTATATCCGTGAAGACCTCTACCCCACTCATTTCCATACTGGTGTTTCTCCCGTTGTGATAGGTCCTCTGAGGGAGAGCCCCTCCCCTCTGATGCTACATTCTCCCCAGATGCCTCAGTTCCCACCAATGAGACAGTCCCCTTCCCAGCCCAAGAAACCTGTGAGTACACAAAGAGAGTGTGTGTGTACAGTGTTTGTTTGTGTACTGTATATTGTGTGTGTGTGTGTGTGTGTGTGTTAACCCTGTGTTCTCTCTAGAACCAGAGGGGGTTATTAGGGGTTAAAGAGGACCTGTGTGTGTGTGTGTGTGTGTTAACCCTGTGTGTTCTCTATAGAACCAAAGGGTGAAAGAGGAGAAGCCGCTCCCCTCCCCGGTGCTGCCTCCCTCCCCTTTCAGCCCCACCCAGCGACACCACAAACCACAAGACAACAAACACACACACAGTGAGTACACACACCTGGCTCTGTGTGTGTAAGAAGCGTTAGGGAGAGAGCGGGGGAGATTTGTCTGTGTCTCTCTCTGCCTCGACGGTAGAGTGTCTCTATTTTAGAGTTTCTTCACAGTCAATAGGTCACCTGAATCAACCGATCAATTGACTCCTGCAGGATCAGATGTGAAGCTATTGGACAGTTCTCGTCCTGGGCTCCGCCTCCCGGACTCCCCGGCCCCTCCCCCTTCCCATCAGGACAGCAAACTGAAGCAGGAGGCTAAAACACCCATCACCGCCAAGAAGACACAGGTGAGAGAGAGTCAGAATCATACTAGAACAAAGCATGTAGATTCAGTACTTCATTTAAAGGAGCAGTTTCCTTTTTTATAACCAAATCTCACTTTTTTTTTTATATGTAAATGGCATGTTATAGAAGGGTCCATGTGATTCCACATGTTTTTAAGAAACCTGAGCAAATCACTTCCTCATCCTCGTTGTGTAGTATAGGGGCTCTGATACAAACATCCTCATCCTCGTTGTGTAGTATGGGAGCTCTGATACAAACATGAACAAAGGCTTCAAAAACACCCAGATAGGAAACAGATCACTTCCTCGTTCTCGTTGTGTAGTATGTGGGGGGGTCCTGAAAAAACACCAACAAAGGCTCCAAAAACACCCAAATATGTCCTTTAATAAACGGACAACGCTCTCAGTATTGTAATGCAGGTCTGTAGATGTTGTACACGTGATGTTGTGTCATTCTCAACTTCAGCTACAATGTTGTGTTCTATTTTGTTCAACTAAAGAGATTTCTATGTACTTCTATGTAAAAACAGCTGGGGGTTACTAATCTACAATAAGGTGTCTGCTACCATCACTCATTCATATATCTTTATGTACATATTCTTTATCCCTTTACACTTGTGTGTATAAGGTAGTAGTTTTTGGAATTGTTAGGTTAGATTTCTTGTTGGTTATTACTGCATTGTCGGAACTAGAAGCACAAGCATTTCGCTACACTCGCATTAACATCTGCTAACCATGTGTATGTGACAAATAAAATTTGATTTGATTTGTAAAACACAGTTTGCGGTTACTAATCTACAATAAGGTGTCTGCTGTAAAACACACAGCTGGGGGTTACTAATCTACAATAAGGTGTCTGCTGTAAAACACACAGCTCGGGGTTACTAATCTACAATAAGGTGTCTGCTGTAAACACACAGCTGGGGGTTACTAATCTACAATAAGGTGTCTGCTGTAAAGCACACAGCTGGGGGTTACTAATCTACAATAAGGTGTCTGCTGTAAAACACACAGCTGGGGGTTACTAATCTACAATAAGGTGTCTGCTGTAAACACACAGCTGGGGGTTACTAATCTACAATAAGGTGTCTGCTGTAAACACACAGCTGGGGGTTACTAATCTACAATAAGGTGTCTTCTGTAAACACACAGCTGGGGGTTACTAATCTACAATAAGGTGTCTTCTGTAAACACACAGCTGGGGGTTACTAATCTACTATAAGGTGTCTTCTGTAAACACACAGCTGGGGGTTACTAATCTACAATAAGGTGTCTTCTGTAAACACACAGCTGGGAGTTACTAATCTACAATAAGGTGTCTGCTGTAAAAGCACACAGCTGGGGGTTACTAATCTACAATAAGGTGTCTGCTGTAAACACACAGCTGGGGGTTACTAATCTACAATAAGGTGTATTCTGTAAACACAGCTGGGGGTTACTAGTATCAGTTCAGTATCATGGACTATGGGAGGATACATATTGACAGTATCATGGACTACATGGTGGATGGGAGGATAAATATTGACAGTATCATGGACTACATGGTGGATGGGAGGATACATATTGACAGTATCATGGAATACATGGTGGATGGGAGGATACATATTGACAGTATCAGTTCAGTATCATGGACTACATGGTAGATGGGAGGATACATATTGACAGTATCAGTTCAGTATCATGGACTACATGGTGAATGGGAGGATACATATTGACAGTATCATGGACTACATGGTGGATGGGAGGATACATATTGACAGTATCATGGACTACATGGTAGATGGGAGGATACATATTGACAGTATCAGTTCAGTATCATGGACTACATGGTGGATGGGAGGATACATATTGACAGTATCATGATACATATTGACAGTAGCATGGACTACATGGTGGATGGGAGGATACATATTGACAGTATCAGTTCAGTATCATGGACTACATGGTGGATGGGAGGATACATATTGACAGTATCATGGACTACATGGTGGATGGGAGGATACATATTGACAGTATCATGGACTACATGGTGGATGGGAGGATACATATTGACAGTATCATGGACTACATGGTAGATGGGAGGATACATATTGACAGTATCATGGACTACATGGTGGATGGGAGGATACATATTGACAGTATCATGGACTACATGGTGGATGGGAGGATACAGTATCATGGACTACATGGTGGATGGGAGGATACATATTGACAGTATCATGGACTACATGGTGGATGGGAGGATACATATTGACAGTATCATGATACATATTGACAGTATCATGGACTACATGGTAGATGGGAATATACATATTGACAGTATCATGGACTACATGGTAGATGGGAGGATACATATTGACAGTATCATGGACTACATGGTGGATGGGAGGATACATATTGACAGTATCATGGACTACATGGTGGATGGGAGGATACATATTGACAGTATCATGGACTACATGGTAGATGGGAGGATACATATTGACAGTATCAGTTCAGTAGCATGGACTACATGGTGGATGGGAGGATACATATTGACAGTATCATGGACTACATGGTAGATGGGAGGATACATATTGACAGTATCATGGACTACATGGTAGATGGGAGGATACATATTGACAGAATCAGTTCAGTATCATGGACTACATGGTAGATGGGAGGATACATATTGACAGTATCATGGACTACATGGTGGATGGGAGGATACATATTGACAGTATCATGGACTACATGGTGGATGGGAGGATACATATTGACAGTATCATGGACTACATGGTAGATTGGAGGATACATATTGACAGTATCATGGACTACATGGTAGATGGGAGGATACATATTGACAGTATCATGGACTACATGGTAGATGGGAGGATACATATTGACAGTATCAGTTCAGTATCATGGACTACATGGTGGATGGGAGGATACATATTGACAGTATCATGGACTACATGGTGGATGGGAGGATACATATTGACAGTATCATGGACTACATGGTGGATGGGAGGATACATATTGACAGTATCAGTTCAGTATCATGGACTACATGGTAGATGGGAGGATACATATTGACAGTAGCATGGACTACATGGTGGATGGGAGGATACATATTGACAGTATCAGTTCAGTATCATGGACTACATGGTAGATGGGAGGATACATATTGACAGTAGCATGGACTACATGGTAGATGGGAGGATACATATTGACAGTATCATGGACTACATGGTAGATGGGAGGATACATATTGACAGTATCATGGACTACATGGTAGATGGGAGGATACATATTGACAGTATCATGGACTACATGGTAGATGGGAGGATACATATTGACAGAATCAGTTCAGTATCATGGACTACATGGTAGATGGGAGGATACATATTGACAGTAGCATGGACTACATGGTGGATGGGAGGATACATATTGACAGTATCATGGACTACATGGTAGATGGGAGGATACATATTGACAGTAACAGTTCAGTAGCATGGACTACATGGTAGATGGGAGGATACATATTGACAGTATCAGTTCAGTAGCATGGACTACATGGTGGATGGGAGGCAACATATTGACAGTATCAGTTCAGTATCATGGACTACATGGTGGATGGGAGGATACATATTGACAGTATCAGTTCAGTATCATGGACTACATGGTGGATGGGAGGATACATATTGACAGTATCAGTTCAGTATCATGGACTACATGGTAGATGGGGGGATACATATTGACAGTATCAGTTCAGTATCATGGACTACATGGTGGATGGGAGGATACATATTGACAGTATCAGTTCAGTATCATGGACTACATTGTAGATGGGAGGATACATATTGACAGTATCATGGACTACATGGTAGATGGGAGGATACATATATATTGCAGGGTGTGGTGCATTAGAGGTGGGTGGGTGTGTGTGTGTGTGTGTGTAAGCCTGTGTTTCCCAACTCCAGTCCTCAACAACCCCCAACAGTACACGTTTCTATTGTAACCCTGGACAAGCACACCTGATTTAACTTCTCATTTAATCACCAGGCCCTCAATGAGTTGAATCAGGTGAGTTTGTCCTGGGCAACAACAACCATGTGTGCTGTTGGGGGTACTGGTGTAAGGAAACAGACACTGCTTCAATCTTGACAATAGGCAATCTTTTACTCCCAATTAAAGTAGTAGAGGACCAGTACGTACACACGCAGCTCTCTCGATCAGCCCAGTCCTTCTAGAATGCTCCACAGATAAGACAGTCATCAAACCATTGTTGTCTTGGCCCCAATCACCGTTGGAGTCTGGGACCCTGAGATGGGCCGTTTAAGCATCATTGTTCTGTAAATCAAGGTTACTGACCCAACTCCGGCAGTCTCCTGTAAATAATGTGTGCCCCATTTAGCTTTGAGTGGTTTGCTATTATTCTGTAAATCAAGACATATGGCCTAAACTGGTTTTGAGATGACCATTTGTGTGGTGGCTGTGAAATGGCTTCTCAAAACCAGTTTAGGTCAACTTGAACATAATGTCCTGATTTTACAGAACGATGGCAAACGCCTCTCTCTTCCCTCAACTGCTCTTTCTGCAGGTCCTAGACGGGTCTGGAAATGTCTTGCAGCGATGACTTTTCTTCTCTGTGGTGGTTTTACTCATCATCAGAAACACGCTCCCTGCAGACCAGTAGATTCAACGTGCGAAGTCTGTAGACGGGAGTGTTTATGCGTCTGTACAGAACAACTAGCCAAAGCCTCATTAGATATCAGTCATCCACAGGAAGTCTGTAGACGGGAGTGTTTATGCGTCTGTACAGAACAACTAGCCAAAGCCTCATTAGATATCAGTCATCCACAGGAAGTCTGTAGACGGGAGTGTTTATGCGTCTGTACAGAACAACTAGCCAAAGCCTCGTTAGATATCAGTCATCCACAGGAAGTCTGTAGACGGGAGTGTTTATGCGTCTGTACAGAACAACTAGCCAAAGCCTCATTAGATATCAGTCATCCACAGGAAGTCTGTAGATGGGAGTGTTTATGCGTCTGTACAGAACAACTAGCCAAAGCCTCATTAGATATCAGTCATCCACAGGAAGTCTGTAGACGGGAGTGTTTATGCGTCTGTACAGAACCACTAGCCAAAGCCTCATTAGATATCAGTCATCCACAGGAAGTCTGTAGATGGGAGTGTTTATGCGTCTGTACAGAACAACTAGCCAAAGCCTCATTAGATATCAGTCATCCACAGGAAGTCTGTAGATGGGAGTGTTTATGCGTCTGTACAGAACAACTAGCCAAAGCCTCATTAGATATCAGTCATCCACAGGAAGTCTGTAGATGGGAGTGTTTATGCGTCTGTACAGAACAACTAGCCAAAGCCTCATGTGTTTTTGAAGTCTTTGTTCATGTTTGTATCAGAGCTCCCATACTACACAACGAGGATGAGGAAGTGATCTGTTTCCTATCTGGGTGTTTTTGAAGCCTTTGTTCATGTTTGTATCAGAGCTCCCATACTACACAACGAGGATGAGGAAGTGATCTGTTTCCTATCTGGGTGTTTTTGAAGTCTTTGTTCATGTTTGTATCAGAGCTCCCATACTACACAACGAGGATGAGGAAGTGATCTGTTTCCTATCTGGGTGTTTTTGAAGTCTTTGTTCATGTTTGTATCAGAGCTCCCATACTACACAACGAGGATGAGGAAGTGATCTGTTTCCTATCTGGGTGTTTTTGAAGTCTTTGTTCATGTTTGTATCAGAGCTCCCATACTACACAACGAGGATGAGGAAGTGATTTGCTCAGGTTTCTCAAAAACATGATTTGCTGGTTGGTGTAAGTTTCTCAAAAGCATGTGGAATCACACAAAACGTGTCTGGGACCCTTCCTGTGAAATCCCACTTACATAAATAAAATAGATTTAAATAAAATACACTTTTTCCTGTAAGGCGTTATTGTTATTAAAATGGAGGTGAAAAGTATTTTAAAAAGTGGGTGTTAACGAAATGTCTGTCGCACTCTCTTCCCCCTCCCACTACACTCTCTTCCCCCTCCCACTACACTCTCTTCCCCCTCCCACTACACTCTCTTCCCCCTCCCGCTACTCTCTTCCCCCTCCCGCTACACTCTCTTCCCCCTCCCGCTACACACTCTTCCCCCTCCCGCTACACTCTCTTCCCCCTCCCTCTTTCTCCCTCCCAGGAGGTGAAGTTAAAGAACATGGGTTCCTGGGCCAGCTTGGCCCAGCGTTCTCAGTCCACCCCCACCTCCGCTGTCCGCTCCTCTAGCGACAGCTTCGAACAGTTCCGTCGCGCCGCCCGAGAGAAGGAGAGAGAGAAACAGCTGAAAGCACAGGCCGAGCAGGAGAAACTACGGTAAGAGGGAGGGAAAAGGCAGAGAGGTAGTGGAGGAGAGAGAGAAACAGCTAAAAGCACAGGCTGAGCAGGAGAAACTACGGTAAGAGGGAGGGAGGGATGGAGGGAGGGAAAGGGCAGAGAGATAGTGGAGGAGAGAGAGAGAACTGAAATCACAGGCCGAGCAGGCCAGGAGAGAGCAGGAGAAACTATGGTAAGAGGGAGGGATGGAGGGAGGAGAGGGAGAAGACCTCTCAGCCGAGGTAGAAACTATGGTGAGAAAAAAGGGAAGGATGGATGCTCATTCTTGCACCCCAGCTAAGCTCCTCCCCCTCTGACACACGCTTTCTCTTCTCCAGTAGCCGTGACGACGAGGACTCTGTGGAACAGCAGGGGAGGGTGCGTGTCCAGGACTCTCGCCATCGCCAGGAGCAACTTTCGCCTCAAGCCCCCACGCCCCCTGCCTCAACCCCTCCCGCCGTCTCCCCACAGGCCCCTCCCACTGAACAGGCCACACCCCCACCCTCGGCCGCAGCACAGAACGCCTTGGACCAGCAGAGGGAGCTGGCAAGACGCCGCGAGCAGGAGAGGAGGAGGAGAGAGGCGGTAATACTTTATAGCAGTTATACTACTGTAATACTAACATGATATACTAGTATAGGAGGAGAGAGGTGGTAATACTTTATAGCAGTTATACTACTGTAATACTAACATGATATACTAGTATAGTAGGAGAGAGGTGGTAATACTTTATAGCAGTTATACTACTATAATACTAACATGATATACTAGTATAGTAGGAGAGAGGCGGTAATACTTTATAGCAGTTATACTACTATAATACTAACATGATATACTAGTATAGTAGGAGAGGGGTGGTAATACTTTATAGCAGTTATACTACTATAATACTAACATGATATACTAGTATGTAGGAGAGAGGCGGTAATACTTTATAGCAGTTATACTACTACAATACTAACATGATATACTAGTATAGTAGGAGAGAGGTGGAGAGGGGTGGTAATACTTTATAGCAGTTATACTACTATAATACTAACATGATATACTAGTATAGTAGGAGAGAGGTGGTAATACTTTATAGCAGTTATACTACTATAATACTAACATGATATACTAGTATAGTAGGAGAGAGGAGGAGAGAGGTGGTCATAGTTATAGCAGTTATACTACTGTAATACTAACATGATATACTAGTATAGTAGGAGAGAGGTGGTAATACTTTATAGCAGTTATACTACTGTAATACTAACATGATATACTAGTATAGGAGGAGAGAGGCGGTAATACTTTATAGCAGTTATACTACTATAATACTAACATGATATACTAGTATAGTAGGAGAGAGGTGGTAATACTTTATAGCAGTTATTCTACTGTAATACTAACATGATATACTAGTATAGTAGGAGAGGAGGAGGAGAGAGGCGGTAATACTTTATAGCAGTTATACTACTATAATACTAACATGATATACTAGTATAGTAGGAGAGAGGTGGAGAGGGGTGGTAATACTTTATAGCAGTTATACTACTATAATACTAACATGATATACTAGTATAGTAGGAGAGGGGTGGTAATACTTTATAGCAGTTATACTACTATAATACTAACATGATATACTAGTATAGTAGGAGAGAGGCGGTAATAGTTTATAGCAGTTATACTACTATAATACTAACATGATATACTAGTATAGCAGGAGAGAGGCGGTAATACTTTATAGCAGTTATACTACTGTAATACTAACATGATATACTAGTATAGCAGGAGAGAGGTGGAGAGGGGTGGTAATACTTTATAGCAGTTATACTACTATAATACTAACATGATATACTAGTATAGTAGGAGAGAGGTGGTAATACTTTATAGCAGTTATACTACTATAATACTAACATGATATACTAGTATAGTAGGAGAGAGGAGGAGAGAGGTGGTCATAGTTATAGCAGTTATACTACTGTAATACTAACATGATATACTAGTATAGTAGGAGAGAGGTGGTAATACTTTATAGCAGTTATACTACTATAATACTAACATGATATACTAGTATAGTAGGAGAGAGGCGGTAATACGTTATAGCAGTTATACTACTGTAATACTAACATGATATACTAGTATAGCAGGAGAGAGGTGGAGAGGGGTGGTAATACTTTATAGCAGTTATACTACTATAATACTAACATGATATACTAGTATAGTAGGAGAGAGGAGGAGAGAGGTAGTCATAGTTATAGCAGTTATACTACTATAATACTAACATGATATACTAGTATAGTAGGAGAGAGGTGGTAATACTTTATAGCAGTTATACTACTATATTACTAACATGATATACTAGTATAGTAGGAGAGAGGAGGAGAGAGGTGGTCATAGTTATAGCAGTTATACTACTGTAATACTAACATGATATACTAGTATAGTAGGAGAGAGGTGGTTATACTTTATAGCAGTTATACTACTGTAATACTAACATGATATACTAGTATAGTAGGAGAGAGGTGGTAATACTTTATAGCAGTTATTCTACTGTAATACTAACATGATATACTAGTATAGTAGGAGAGGAGGAGGAGAGAGGCGGTAATACTTTATAGCAGTTATACTACTATAATACTAACATGATATACTAGTATAGTAGGAGAGAAGTGGTCATAGTTATAGCAGTTATACTACTGTAATACTAACATGATATACTAGTATAGAAGGAGAGAGGTGGTAATACTTTATAGAAGTTATACTAGTATAGTAGGAGAGAGGCGGTAATAGTTATAGCAGTTATACTACTGTAATACTAACATAATATACTAGTATAGTAGGAGAGGAGGAGAGAGGTGGTAATCATCATAAAGATACTAGTTAATATATGTATATTCTGCAGTTATAGTGCGATAATACAGAGGAGAGGTAGTGTAGATGGGAAAGATTTACACTGCATCTAATTCCTTTCTCTCTCTCTCATCCCCCTCTCATCCCTCTCTCTCATCCCTCTCTCTCTCATCCCCCTCTCTCTCTCATCCCCCTCTCTCTCTCATCCCCCCCTCTCTCTCATCCCCCCCTCTCTCTCATCCCCCCCTCTCTCTCATCACCCCCTCTCTCTCATCACCCCCTCTCTCTCATCACCCCCTCTCTCTCATCACCCCCTCTCTCTCATCACCCTCTCTCTCTCTCATTCCCCTCTCTCTCTCGCTCATCCCCCCCCTGTCTCTCTCTCTCTCATCCCCCTCTCTCTCATCCCCCTCTCTCTACAGATGGCGGACACCATTGACATCAACTTCCAGAGCGACCTGATGGCCAACTTTGAAGAGAACCTGTTCTGAGAGAGAGATTTAGAAAGGAGGAGAGGGAGACAAATGAACTCTACCTTATCCCTTATCCCACCAGGGATTTCACCCCCCCCCCCCCCCCCCCCCCTCCCTCCCTCTCTTTGATTAGAGACCTCAGACAGGATGTGAGCTCCAGAGACTTGACGGAGACTGAGGTGAGGTACAGTAATAAGGTGGAGCCCCCCCAGCGGTGGGGACCGGGAGTACAACTTCCACTTTTTGCAATTTCAGATGCGTTTTTTGTGTCTAAC